>NC_057803.1:7196539-7302004 GCF_018294505.1 Triticum aestivum | reverse complement strand
AGGGGGGGGGGAGGGGGGGGTCGATTGACTGGGTGTGTTGTGCTGGCATTCTATGTAGCATGGTAGTTTGCTTTGTTGTTGTGTGTTAGCGGCATATAAGTTATGGACTAGTAATCTTGCACACGGAAATGCGCATCCTGACAAATGTTATCTATTCATGTACTACTATATAACAAACCCAAAATTTTGTTATCTTGTGCTCTTGAATGGCAATGCATCATATCATCCAAAAGAACATTTTAACTACTCCCTTCGTTTTGGACTAAGGTTGAACTAACCTTGGTTCAAAATAGCAACAATTATTTTAAATCAGAGGGAGTACATAATATGCAAATAAAACCTAGTACAGAACCATTAAGACAACCATTTCACTGGGTAAAAGTATGAATGCATGGAACCGACATAATCATCTTCAATTGCATCTAGAATGCTCCGAATCTTCAAAATTGCATCCCATTGCTATGATTTGAACGTTGCTGGCTGCCCCTTTTCGTGAGTGAATCTGGTATTGGGGGTTGAAACTTAGTGTAGAACCATACGTCGCCAAAAGCTAAGCACTGGGCTGAGAAAGTAATGTTGCTAGCAGAAAGCATGTCTTCAGCAATATAAATTCTATAGAACTGCACCGCACAATATCAAGAAGACCCATTTTTTATTTGACTTGGGGTCGTTTCAGAAAAAAGATCAGCAGAAGTTTGAATAAGAAAAATAGAGAAGGGAAAATTTATCCAAATATGAGCCTCACGTCATCCATTTCTTGCATTAGCCACTAATTGTACTTCTTACAATCCTTTACAATCCGAATATGCAGTCTCCATACAATACGATGTACGGAGGGAGTACTTCTAGCAATCTGCTAGCTGCCGGCCCCATACGTCCATATCACTTGAAGAAAAACACTTTACAAACTAGACTTGTCTTTTATATATTTTAAATACACTCCTCGGCAACATCACAACATCTTTGTACTGCACTCTCTCTCAACAGCTATAATTGACACCTTGTAACGGGCTAACGGCACACATACAACAAATATTAGAAGACAGCTCATATTAGAAATGTGACTTGCTCAAAGATCTGAATACAGTTCACTCTTGGAAACGCAACTATGAAAGCGGTTGTGGATATAGGTGAGAAAGACACAGTTACTTACTTATCTAGCTTTATAAAGTTTTCTAACTTCCAACTGTGAACCATTGTTCCAATATAGTACAAAGGGCACACAAATGTTCCCTCTACGCACTTTGTTGAGACGGATTTGCTGCAGTCCATGCAAGGTTCTGAAAATGGTTCAGGATCCAGGAGGAAGAAGCGCATGCCTGCCGGGTAGAGAAGGTCTTGCCGGTGCGCCAATTCCAAGGATTTGAAGCTTTTAGGATTCAGGTGCTTCTTACATCAAGTTTTGTCCGTCATCTGGCGACTACCACCACAATATCAAGTTTGAGACACACATTAGAGCAACTCCAACGGGCTGACCCAAACGGACGGCGATTTCGTCCGCTTTTTGTCCGTTTGGGTCGGCCGTCCGCCCGGCGTCCGTCCATTTTTCATATGGGTCGGCAGCACGCCCAACGCGTCGACCCATATGTGCAGGCGTGGCCGGCTGGCCGCCCAAGCCCAACGGGCTGTATCTTCAGTTGTCAGCTCTCTCAAGTACTTAGGGCCAAACACAACAATCACAGCCTTGCAGAACTTATACATGGACTCTAGGCCTGTAGACTCACTCATACGGACGTACTCGTCAATGAGATCACCGGGCACTCCGTATGCAAGCATTCAGATGGCGGCAGTGCATTTCTGATAAGAGGAGAAACCAATCTTGCCGACGGCATCCTTTTTGCACTCGAAGTAGTCATCATAGCCGACTACTCCCTCTCTAATACGGTTGAAAACATGCCTACTCATACGGAACCGGCGGCGGAATTTATGATGTTTGAACAACGGGTTTGTTGTATCAAAATAGTCCTTCCAGAATGGAGCCACGGAACAACGGCCGCTGGTTGTTGAGGTGATGATGGACCAACACGACAGCCAATATCTCCTCCTCGTCGTCGGACAACAAATCGCCGGAGTCGCAAAGAAAATTGTGGAAAAAGAACTCGTCGGCGGAGTTCATTTTCGTACCTTGGCAAACTGTCGAACAGCTTGCGGACGTTGAAGAAGGAGACGGTCGGCGAGGGGAGACGCGGCACCCACAGACCAGCTAGCTGCCCGGCCGGCGTCCGACGGGTGTGACGGCGTCCGGCGAGCGTGCCGGTCGTATGTGGCGGGAGCGGCGAGGCGTCTTCTTGGTCGCGGGCGGCTGGGCGATGGGGGAAGCGGCGGCGGAAACCAGCTTGCTCCCCGGCGGCAAAACGGCGTCGGCGGGCGACTGGGGGCAGGGGCGGCGTTGCTGGGCGGATGTGGAGGCGGCGGCAACTGGAAGAGTTGCCGATAAAATGGGCGGCGGGGGCGAGGGTTGCTTGTTGGCCGGGGAGAGGGGAGGCCAATATGCCACAGACGAGCGGGCCCGGAGACAGGAGTAGGCGAGCGCGCGCGCGTCCATCGCGTGCCCGCGTCGACACAAATCAAGCTAAAAAATAGACCGAAAATGAGCCACCCGCGGATGAAAAACGGACGCGCGTCCATTTGGATCGGCGCGTTGGGCCACCTTTTCTGTCCGCGCCGATCCAAACGAACAGCCGCGGACGAAATGGATCGTCCCATTAAAATTGCTCTTACGGCGGGAAAAAATAAGCCTGCGCAAGAGATGACAGTTCTGACTGACGTCTTACGACGAGTTCAACACGGACCTGTCGCTTTGCTTCGCGTCACTCGCGTAGCGTACGCCATGGCACCTACCACCACAGTTCGCTGTCGCTCCCACTACCTGCCGCACTCACAAGATTTAAGATTAAGACGCGTCCAGTTTCCACGTACGGCTCCACGGTTCGGGGAAGGGCGAGTGCGCGCGGAGGCGACCCGATCTACCCACGGTGTTTAATTTCTACGAGCCTTGAGGAGGCAACCTTTCGGCTGCGGCAAGGTAAAGTTAACCGGCCCCTAGCTAAGCCTTTCTTGGCTGTGGCTGGCAGTGACAGCTTCATTAGGCCTTGTATAATGGGAGATGCTTAGGAAAGGTGCTTAGAGAAATAAATTGGATGTTTCTTAAGCATCGATGCTTATTTGTACAGGATAGACGCTTAATTAAGCGTTTTTTCTATAGAAATAGGCACCGGTGCTTCAGAAAAACTCGGTTTATTTTTTTAAGCATTTCTCTAAGCACCTTCCAATGTATAAGGTCTTAGAGTAGTAGCAGACGAAAATTAACAACCACTGCTGGTTAACTGACGAGGCATGCGTCTCCATCTCGCTATGCCAAGCAGCGCATGAACAGCCGGACACTAGACGGAATGCTCGCCATTAACCGCGCATTACTCCGATCGGTTGGCGCCGGACAAGGCGCGCGGCCATCAGCAATTCAACATGAACAGTACTGGAGTAGTACACTGCATGAAGAATACGCGCACCAAACTTGCGTACATCCAATGAAGGCAGCGGTGCCAAAAATAGTGAGCGTAGCGGTAGCAGCAAGCAGTAATCACCCGGTCAACAGTGCCCAGCGACCTTGCATGCATCCCACGCTGTTCAGGTGTGTATGCTGGCGCGCCGCCCTGCCGGTCGCGCCGGCCATCTCGTGCTCGCGCTCTCGCCGTGCCGACCCCTGGAGAATGCAACGGCCAAGCCGCCCACAGCCCACAAGATTTCCCCGCGGCCCACCGTGACATCCCCCAGACTACGGGCGCCCACCACCAGCCTCCCTCGCCGGTAGCCGCCGGCTGCCGCACGCTTGCACCGTTGCACGTACGAGCTGCTCGGATATACTAGTAGAAAACAAACGTAAACAAGGACAAAGGCCGGCGAGCGACCAACAAAAGCGACGGCCGGCGGTGGGGGGCAGCTGGACCAGGCCCGCCTGTCACCCGGCGCGGGGTGGGGCGGGCCTAGCCCTAGCGTGCGCCCACGGAGCCCAGAGGGTCCTGGTCCCGGTCCCAGCGCTACGAAGGCTCTGTTTGGATGGATTCATATGTTAGAGTTAGCCAACTAATCTAAAAATATCTAAACAGAAGAGTTAGTTTGGGTTAGATGCATCTAACCCATTCAAAAAAACTAACCCATTCAAGAGGTGCTTATTTGGGTTATTTTTTCTTGTGGTTATAAAAAACATATTTTTCTTTCGCTCTTTCCGTAGCAGGTCCCTCCTCACTTCTTCGAAGTTTCTCATCCTCCCCCTCCTTCCCTCTTGCACCACCCGTGAAGACGCCTCGCCGTATCCGCGCTCCATCTAATCCTGCCATCCAAACACCTTTTTGATTAGAGTTAATTTAAAATTAGTTTAGGGTTAAAATCCAACTTTAACCTCTAACCGAGTTAGAGTATCCAAACAGAGCCAAAATGTGGCTGAACCGGAGGCCAGACGGGACACCGGTTTCCTTCCCTGATTTTTCCGTGTCCTCCATCTCCATGCGCCATGCCTGTACGTCAGAGAGCATCCCCCTTTGTTGAACAGGGGCGAGGCAATCAAGCGCTAGTGCGGGCATGTACGTTTGTTTTCAGTTTTTTCGGTGCATTGGAATTTACAGTTACACTACTCCCATTTCTGAGAGAGATGAGAGATAATATGTATCTGTATGTATATCACTTTTATACGTACGACAGTATATACCGTATGCACCATCATCTTGGACCCTCATTTTATTCGTAGCACATCGGTGGACCCATGGATCTGGATGGGACACTGCTGGAAGTGCGGGGGCAAGTGCAACTCAGACTCCAATTTAGTATTTTCTTGCCTGTTTATTTCATAGAACTAACAGAAAGATGAACTACTCAGGTTCGATCCACTGACGGGAGAAAGTTGGGAGCACACGTCCTTATGAAATGATATCCACTGTATTAGGTACATCGCCAAATAGAAAACACATTAAAAAAAAGTCTTTACCTGCTTTTGCGAGATCCGTTTGCTCAACTCTTCAAGTGCTGGCTACATACTGAAACTTTTACGTTTCTGGATAATGCATGATGTTTTCTACCTGTAAGCAACCCACTGATATATTGCTCGAACTAGCACTCAACTCACGAATTCAGGTAGCAATTTAGGGTTACAATCTCTGGATACAAGAATTGGGGAAAGCAGAGAAAGGGGAAGAGAGCCACCGCCGGTTCCGTGCCGTGATCCACTGGATACCTTGCTCTGGTGGGTGAGGACGCGTTAAGTAGCTGGCAGCGTTACACCCACTCAGGGCCGCTGATCTTGCGATTGGACATTCTCTGTCTAGTGGGCCGAGCAGGTGGCGATGCCGGTTTGTTGCTGGGCTCGAGTGCTGGGTTGCTTGTGGCCTTGACACCCCCCAAGCCTCTGCAGCAGGAAAACGAGCTCGCAGCTCTTCTTTGTCTGCCCAAGTGTTGCCGATTGCCGCAGGCTCGGACCACCGCACCAGGACCTGTTCAATCATGCTGCCATGCTTGCGACGCCATCGCGAAGCCAAAATCTGGACTGGAACCGCAGGTATATCAGTAGCAGCGGGAAGCTGTTGTTGAACTGGCGTACCTGGGAGCAAGGCTTTTCTCAGCAGTGATACATGGAAAACAGGGTGAACTGTTGCATTCGTCGGCAGCTCCAGTCTGTAAGCCACCGGATTTATCTTGTCGATGATGGAGTATGGCCCATAGTACCGAAAAGAGAGCTTGTGATTAGCTCGCTTGGCCACTGATGTCTGCACGTACGGTTGGAGCTTCAGGTAAACTTCGTCGCCGATCTCAAACGCACGCTCTGAGCGTTTCTTGTCTTCCTGCTGCTTCATACGCAAGCGAGCCCGTTGAAGGTGCTATTGCAGCAGATCTTGAATGGTGGCGCGCTCGTCGAGCCAAGTTTGTAGGGCAGGAACAGAGCAAGAGGAGGCCGCCGTGATGCCCCAATGACGAGGTTCGTGACCAAACATAGCTATGAATGGTGTCATGCCAATGGCTGAGTGTGGCGCAACATTGTACCAGAATTGTGCAAGAGGAATCCAATGGCTCCAGCGTTTTGGACAAGAATGAGTGAAACAGCGAAGAAAAGTTTCAAGGCATTGGTTCACGCACTCTGACTGCCCATCAGTTTGTGGATGGTTGGCCATGCTCATGCGGAGATCGGTGCCAGCATGGCGAAAGAGTTCTTGCCAAAAGTGACTCGTGAAGATAGGATCACGATCAGAGACAATAGATTGAGGGAAACCATGGATGGGGTAAATGCGTTGCATGTAAAGGAGTGCAACGCGGGAAGTAGTGTAAGGATGGGCAAGCGGCAAGAAGTGAGCGAACTTGGTCATCTTATCGACCAGAACCCAGATGCAATTGTACTGACCTGATTGTGGAAGACCATCGATGAAGTCCATCGTGATCATATCCCAGGATGCGGTGGGGATAGGAAGTGGGTGGAGCAGCCCTAGCGAGGCCACTCGCTCCGCTTTAGCTTGTTGACAGATTTCGCAGCACTTAACATACTGAAGAATGTGAGCCTTCATTTTTGGCCAAGCGAATAAACGCCTCACGCGCTTGTAAGTGGCTGGAAATCCTGAATGCCCTCCCACCGGGCTGTCGTGGAACGCAGAGATGATCTGCTGCTGAAGTGCAGTGGTGCCCCCAAGCCAAATACGATATCTGAAACGCAGAAGCCCTTGCGACAAACTGAAACATCCTTTTGGGTCCGGTCTGATTGCCAACTGTTCCAAGAGACGTTGTGCTTGAGGATTGGAGTTGTAACTTGACACGACATCATCGAGCCATGCTGGCTGGCAGCTTGAGATCGCCATGGCATGCTCTGAATGGTGTAGGCGAGAGAGTGCGTCTGCGGCTCCATTTTCCACACCTTTTTTATACACCATCTTGTATTGTAAGCCCAATAACTTGGTGAAAGCTCGCTATTGCCACGGGGTCGTGAGCCTCTGCTCCTGCAAATAGACCAAACTGCGTTGATCTGTCTTGATGATGAATTCTGCAGACTGTAAGTACGGTCGCCATTGGTCTACTGCAGCGATCACTGCCAAGTACTCTTTCTCATACGTGGATAAGCCCTGGTACTTGGGACAAAGTGATTTGCTCATAAAGGCGATGGGGTGCCCGTCTTGCTGCAAGATTGCTCCGATGCCTGTACCACACGCGTTAGTTTCTACTGTGAATTGTTTTTGAAAATCTGGCAAGGCAAGTACCGGCGCTGTGACCAAACTCTGTTTGAGAACTTGGAAACTTTGATCGTGTTATCTGTCCAAACGAACGGTGTTCCCTTCTTGAGGAGGTTGAAAAGGGGTCGGGCTAGGATCCCAAATTGCTGGACAAAGCGTCTGTAATATCCTGCTAGTCCCAAGAACTGTCTAACCTCCTTCACATTTGTAGGCGTGGGCCAAGCTGTCACTGCTTCGATCTTAGTGGGGTCTGTAGCCACACCGTCAGCGCTGATGACGTGCCCCAGGTATGTTATTCTTTGCTGCCCAAAGCTGCATTTGCTTCTTTTTACTTTCCATTGGTCACGACGAAGTAGCTCAAACACTTGCCTGAGGTGCTCTGCATGATCTTGCAGGGTTTTGTTGAACACCAGTATGTCGTCAAAGAAGGATAGAACACACTCACGCATCAGCAGGTGAAGGGTGCCGGTGACAGCACTATTGAATGTAGTGGGTCCGCCAGCAAGGCCGTACGGCAGGACTTTAAACTCAAAGTGCCCGGAATGAGTTTGAAAAGCAGTCTTGAATTCCTCCCCTTCAGCCAGTCTGATTTGATGGTATCCTGCTCTCAAGTCCAACTTGGAGAACCACTTCGCTCCGTGCAGCTCGTCTAACAACTCCTCAATTACCGGTACTGGGTACTTGGCCACTACAGTCATAGCGTTGAGTTGTCTGTAATCTATGCAGAGTCGCCATGTGCCATCTTTTTTCTTGACTAGGATCACAGGTGAAGAGAAGGGACTGTGGCTGCGTTGAATTACTCTGGATCGCAACATCTCTTGTACTTGTTTTTCAATTTCATCCTTGTGCTCAGGTTTATGTCTATACGGCCTCAAATTCACTGGTTGTGCTCCTGCCATAAGTGGTATCCTGTGATCACAGTCTCGTCGTGGGGGCAGGCCAGTTGGTTCGCCAAATACATCTTCAAACTGATCGACAACCTTCTGTATGTTGTCTGGTGTGGGTGTGTATACTTCATCTTCTTCAGTAATTTGATAGAGCTGCACAATTTGTGCTAGCGAGCCCTGCTTGTGCAAGGCTTACAGTTGCAAGGCGTTGATCTCAGAGCAAGCTTCAACACGCTCTTGATGGCCTCGCAGTTGCGCTGGTCCAGTCGGAGTTGTAATCAGCAAGTGTTTGGCACGCCAGTCAACACTCATCGGACTGTGTTCTTCAAGCCAGTCCATGCCAAGTATGGCGTCGTATGCGCCTAATGGCAGCACCTTCATGTCTGTGCTGAATTCAAGTGTCTGAGACACCCAACTGCAGTGTGGTATGTGGGAGAAACAGCAGAGCTCGCCTCCATCTGCAACCTTGACGCGGCAGGGTCGAAGGAGAGGGATGACGCCTGTCAGAACTGATGCGAGGCGTGCGTCGATGAAAGACGTGGAACTCCCAGAATCCACCAGCAACAGCACCTCGTGGCCTTGCAACCATGCGTGAAGACGAATCGCCTTCAGTGACGTGCCCCTCGTGAGCGCATGGCGTGAGATTGCCATTGCTGTCTCGGTCAGGGCGTCGCCGAGCGGTGGCCTCTGGAAATCGCCGTCGGAGTCGAGGCCAAACAACTCGAGTAGCTCCTCGAGAACGTGGAGCTGAACGCTGGTGGGGCAGCTGTGGTCCTGCCCCAGCGCTCTCCGCACTTGAAGCAGAGGCCCTTCGCACGACGGTACTCCCGCAGCGCCTTGAGCTTGGTGCCGTCCGCTCGGCTGGTTTCTACGGCGCGCCGATCAGCGGCCGTCAGTGTCGTTGGTGGCCGTCCTTGGGGTGGTGGAGGGGGAAGTGCCATGGGCATGCCCGCGCCGTTGCGGTGGCTCCAATCCGAGGCGGTGGCACGCACTACGCTGGGACGCGCACGCTCCCGCGAAGCGCCATCCGCCACTTCCTCTTGAAGTAACGCCAGAGCGCACGCGGTGTCGAGGTCAGGTGGCCTCTGCACCAGAACCACCGCGCGGATGTCGGGTCGCAGTCCCTCGACAAAATGGGTAAGATAGTAGTAAGGATGAATGGATTCGGAATATGCAGATAAGTGGCTAGTGATCAGTTCAAATTGCTCAATGTAATCAGCTACAGTAGTTTTCTGTGACAGTGAGTAAAATTGGCGGATTAGGAGCTGGTGGCGATCACGACCGAATCTAGTACACAACATATTCGAGAAGGATTCCCAATCAAATTCAGTCAACTTCCTCTGTACCGATTGCAACCACACCGATGCAGAACCAGAAAAAATTCAGTGATGCCATCGGGACCCAGAATTTCTCGTGGATCTCAAACATCTGGAAGTACTGCTCACAAAGAGTCTTCCATAAACGTGGATTCTCGCCCGTGGATTGGGGAAACCCGATCGATGGATGAGCCTGACTGATTCCAGCGAGGATCTGACTAGCATGCGCGTATGGAGACGCGATGGTAGACTCAACGGGAGTTTGGGACTGACCATTGGCCGGGGTGGCCACCGATGCGAACATCGGCGCCAGTCCCCGTGGCAGAACGTCGATGCCGTGGTCGATCGACCCGAGGGCGTCGCCCTCCGCGCGCTTGCTGATGCCGACGTGGTCACGCAGCGGCGCTGGTGGTGCGGGTGGTGGTGGTGTCGGCGCCTCCGTCGGTCGCTCCTCCGTTATTGACGCGGGCCGCGCTTGGAGCTAAGCTACCGCTGCCGAGAGCTGATCCACGCGCCGCTCCAGATCGGGGCGCCACTAGCCCAGATCGTCCAGCTTGGTGGTGTGGGAGCGGATGTCGGAGTGGATCGCGTCGAGGGAGTTGGTGAGCTTGTCGAAGTACTCCTTGAAGGAAGGATCCATGGCGCTGAGTCGATCCTTGATCGATTTCTGCGCCCTTGTCTCGATCAGATGTGCCAGGGTGTGTATCGAAGGCTCTGATTATCAGATGTAAGCAACCCACTGATATATTGCTCGATCTAGCACTCAATTCACGAATCCAGGTAGCAATTTAGGGTTACAATCTCTGGATACAACAATTGGGGAAAACAGAAAAAGGGGAAGAGAGCCGCCGCCGGTTCCGTGCCGTGATCCACTGGATACCTCGCTCTGGTGGGTGAGGACGCGTTAAGTAGCTGGCAGCGTTACACCCACTTAGGGCCGCTGATCTTGCGATTGGGCCTTCTCTGTCTAGTGGGCCGAGCAGGTGGCGAGGCCGGTTTGTTGCTGGGTTCGGGTGCTGGGTTGCTTGTGGCCTTGACACTACCGCTCTCCTTAAAGAAGTCGCATGATAAAAGAGACCTTTTACAACCAAAACACTGAACCATTCCCCACCTTTATACTTCATTCAGTGTAAAAAACGCTCTTATATTATGAGACGAAGGAAGTAGTTTAGAATGGAGTAGAGCAAGGATCTGATTGTCTGCCCGTGCTTTCCATGAAGCAGCACGGTAGAGAGTGAGACAGACTGCTGATGTGTCTTCACCGCTAACTACGTGCGCCAAACTTGAGTATCCAATGAAGTGCTCATCACGTCCACTGTATCCAGCGACCTTGCATGCTACACGGTTCGCATATTATCTGGCCGGGGGCAGAGCACGTGATGTCGGTCCGCGCGTGGCCGTGCAGCTCTCCGGTGCGCGATCTGGGGCCAAGGTCCCGGTGGCAGGTGGCGGCTCTACCGCGCGCGCCGGCCATCGCGTGCTCGCGCTCTCGCCGTGCTCACTGACCCCTCGAGCGTGCAACGGCCGCCTGTGCCCCTCAGCCCACAAGATTTCCCCGTAGCCCACCGGGATACCGCCAGCCAGACCACGGGCGCCCACCGCCGCCAGCCTCTGAACCTGCCCCGCCGGTCGCCGGGTGCCGCACGGTTGCACCGTTGCACGAACCCAGATACGGAGTAGTATACTACCCCCTCCGTTATTATTTATTACTCCGCATATTAGAATTAACTGAAGTCAAACTTTATAAAATTTGACCAAATTTTATAGAAAAGAATATAAATATTTACCATAACAAATCTATATGATATGGATGTACATTCAACAATGAATTTAATGGTATTGATTTGTTATTGTATATGTTAATATTTTTGTCTATAAACTTTGTTAAAGTTTACAAAACTTGACTTTGACAAAAGTTAATATGCAAAGTAAATAAAAACGGAGGAAGTACTAGCTAGAAACAATGGAAAGGAAAACAAAGACAAAACGCCGGCGAGCAATCCAACAAAAGCGCAAGCAGGCTGGCGGTGGGGGTGCACGACAGCTGGGGAAGGGCCCACCCGTCATCCGAGAACACGTATGGCGCGATCCAGCAAATGTGCCCAGCTACTGTTTGGATGTGGAGACTGAAAATATGGACTTCCCATCGGGACGTTCGAATTATTCGGCATTGCGTATCCAACCACCCCAGTTTTGTTTTCGTTCTAACAGAGACATGACTGATCACTGGCCCTGTTTAGATACTCTAACTTAGTTAGAGATTAGAGTTAGCTTCTAATCTTAAACTAATTCTGAACTAACTCTAATCAAAGAGGTGTTTGGATGGCAGGGTTAGATGGAGCGCGGATACGGCGAGGCACCTTCACGGGAGGTGCGAGAGGGAGGGAGGAAAAGGACGAGAAGCTTTGAAAAAGTGGGGAGGGATCTGCTACGGGAAGAGTGAAAGGAAAAGGTATTTTTTAATGGTTACCGAGAAGAACTAACCTAAATAAGTACCTTTTGGATGGGTTAAATTTTATGGGTTAGATGCATCTAACCCAAATTAACCCTTCTGTTTGGATATTTTTGGGTTAGTTCAGTCCAAACTAACCCAAACTAACTCTAACCTATAACCCATAGATCCAAACAAGGCCACTGTTAGTCTTTTACATAGCACAAGCAGGGGCGGCGCTAGGAGTATTCTTGGGTCTTCATATGAATACCCATGATTTATACAAAACAGTGTTTATTTTGGCAAAACAGTGACAATTTTTGAAAAACAGCAATGATTTTGGCAAAATGAATACACATGAATACCCAATTGCAAATTCCTGAAGCCGCCAGTGAGCACAAGGTACTATCATATACTAGTACAATGCCCGTGCGTTGCTACGGGTCTTTTATCATTAATCTAATCTTATGTAAATTTATGGTGCGGAGGAGACGTATCAGACAACGCCCATCACATTCAAAAACAAAGCGTTGAGGTAAATTTACATTGCACATTTACGTCAATTGGTCAACATGCTTGCCTTAACTCCAGGAATGCCTCCGGCTGATGGAGGTCGCCAGGTAGGGTTACGCTAATAGAAATATTTTGATTAGAAATCGATAGAAACTTCATGAAAAATAACGCCTAACTTGGAGCCTTGGACTTGCAAAGCCAGAGACGTGGTCCACGTCCATGGGCGAGTAAGGGAATCGTAGGAAAAATTGGATACACTTATATTGGTATTTTAGGTCTGCCCAATACATAGTGTTCCTGATATTTTGGATATTTTACGCCAAGTTTCTTACTAAGCACAACAGGCCTCTCGCAATCTATCTTTGGTTTTGGGTGGTTTAACAAGAGGTATTGCTTCAACACGTTGTTTCCCAGTCGAAGCTCTCTTCTTCCGACTGTCCTAGATAGGGGCAAGAATATGTTAAGAGATAAGAATAAAAATGCTAGTAGTAAATAGGACAAAACCGTAGTTAATCCAACAAGTTTCTTGGCAAAATTTCTGATCACAAAAACGGAAAATTCATGTTGTGTGATTACATCGGTAGTACACATAGGAGTGACTCCATTCTGAAGCATCTGCCAAATACGGGGACAAGATATGAAGTTACATCAATATACTTGCAAACATAAGACAGAGCACAGACTTCATATTTTTGCTATCAGCTAGAGCTTCAGCTCCGATCCCTAAGTTAATATTCACATCTTCTTAGTAACAATGCAGTTATGCCCAACTTCTGGTCACATAAGGATCATGGACTGATTATAGGTCACGATTACAACATGAGCACAAGAGCAAGCATACACATGCCAAAAGACAGAATATGCGTTGACTGAATAACCTGCACGAAAGGCATTAGCACTACATTAATGTCCCTAAAATCTACACCAAAAATGTAGCAAAAATCCTGACAATTAGAATATATTGCAAAACAGAATGCCAAAGACAGTTCAGTATATATTACCAATGCAACTCAGTTATCAACAAAATGAGCGAACTAATTTAACTGGGCAAAAATGGATTTGATTGTGGTAACCAGTTAGAACACAATGTAACAGTGTCTCGCGTGCTTGAGGCTGGTGCGGGGTAGGTTGGACCTAGCGAAGGACTGGATCCATCGGTGCGATTTATGCGGCCATATCTATCTGCAAGGGCGAACGGCGAGATGGTCATCGAAGAAGCATTAGAGCAACAAAAGTCCTCGTGAACCTTTGGTTCTGTGGAGGGCAGGTAAAAGTAAGATTTTGTTCCAAAATTATTTGATAACAAGTTAAGTTTAAATGTGAAATTTGAGATTACAACAGTACAAAAAATAACTATGAAATGTTGAGGATCATCTCCCTTCAGAAATGTCATCAATTAAGAATGCTAAAAAGATCATCACAAATTACCTGAAGGCCGTATCTCTGCTGTAAAGAGATGATTGTAGGGGCACTTATACAAAGACAATGTCTTCTCCTCAAAGTGCACGGCCAACGCGGAATTTGCTGCCTTCAGTCTGTCCTAATTTTGCCATGAACCTCATGTCTGATTATCCACAAGAGCTCTGGCAAACAATGAATCAGCTGGACCATGAAACAGAAGGACAACAAATTTACGAGGAAAGTAATTTTCTGTTATTGGCAAAACATTTGATAATTGATTAAACCCAACACTAACCACTACTTTGTCACGCATCTATTGCCAAAATCGCAGCTTCTCTTATAGATCATAAGTGTGTAAGTGTGTGTGTGTGTGTGTAAGTGTGTGCACGCGCATACGCGCGCGTGTGTGTGCGTGCGTGCATGCGCGTGCGTGTGTGTGTGTGTGTGTGTGTGATATCTCTAAATCGAATAAACCTCCAAGTATGCAATTCATGAGCACAAAACAGAAATTGTAGTTCAGTATCTCTAAAAAATGAAGCGGGAGGAGAGAAATCATGACTCACCTCACCCAACAACAAGGTGGAAACTGCAACCCAAGAAAAAGATGCCCTTCCCTCTCTCGGTGGAGAGCATGCATGCCTTTAGGAGGTGCCGACCTCAATCTCCTTCCTTCCTTCCTTGAAGGTGCTATCTAAGTACAAATTCCAGAAAAAAATTACAAATCATCCAAAGGAGATTACTTTCCAGTAGTCAGGGGCCGCAAAATGCAGCCATGACAGATGACACACCTATTATACACATGCATTCACCTTTAAGAGTGACTAATCAGTAATCACTAAAAGGGAGTAGGAAATAAACAAAATACTCGTATTACTGTTAAGAGGTGAACAAAACATATCATTTTTTAGGCTTTTGCAACCAGTGGCAAGAAACAAATACATGTGCATCCTACTGCTGATTCCTCACAATAATAACCTACTTGATCAACACTGGTACAAAAATAAATATTATTTAAACTAACTAATCTTGAAAAATGGTAGTTGGATTAAGAAGAAATTAATTTGAAGAGACCAAGAATATTTGTGGAGATGGAAAAATGACTCCTCGTTGGCGTTCCAGCAAATAGGCTGTGAGCAACTCAGTCTGCTACGGAATAAAAGAAATTACGGAGCCAACCAATGTGCAAGATTGATTTCTATGAAACAGATTCACTTATATGCAATGGCATATGAGTGGTGGCAGGGTTATCTCACCATGGAAAAGGATTCTGAATCCTATCTCGCCGCAGAGTCCACACACCACAGCTCGCTGCAAAGGCTATCTCAGCGCCTGCCTCGAAGACACGAAGCAGGGGCGCTTGGAGCGGCCGACATGGAGTTGACGAGCACGTGCTTGGAGGCTTGTTCTCCTCTCCGGGATCAGTCTGGACAAGGAGTAGCGTGAACCTCAGAGGAAGATCCCATTGTTGGTCGGGCTCAGAGAGCTTTTCGAGGAGCGGAAGTAATGGAGCAGCAGCTATAATGATTGGTCCTCACCATCCACCACCTCTTCATCCGACTTTTCGGGTGGGCCGAGATCGTGGTACGATGGTGGCCGAGGCTGAACGCCGCGAAGCCTACTTTCCAACCACCATGTGGTCGCGCCCACCCGCCGCCGCTCACTGGTCTGCCGTGAACACCTGCCTTCCACACGTACAAGCCAGAAGCAGCCAGCAGCAGCCAGCCAGTCGTCGTCGAAACAACCGCTCACCATGCGTGATTAGAATATGAACGGAAGAGACCTAGGAGTGGGCTAAAAGAAAAGGAAAATTACATCAGTGCGAAAAGAAAAATTACCTCGCTGCCTTTGCCATGGAGCAACAATTTGGCGTGCTGGTGCGATCGGTATAATCCGACACAAAATCTTACTTGAAAACAACATCTCTGGTAAAATCTCCACATCATTGATCTCATCGGGTTTCAAGTATATCTTTCTCTCCTGGCATATACTCTGTATTAAATTAAGATGAATGAGCATCAACCACTCTAGTCTCAAGTAAAAGAATGAAACATTACTTCTGAAAGAACTACAAAAGAATGGTGTGCAGGAGCTTACTTCAAAACAACATCGCTGGTATAATCTCCACTGAAATAGCCATCTATTGAGTTTCCTTGATGACCCCTAGCAAGAATCAGTGCAAGATTGTTGGCGACTAAAAAATTAGGTACGCAACATTCAAGTAGAGACCGAAAAGTATCAAAACACCTAGCAGAAGTCATGCAACCTTCAACCATGATAAAGGAACACCCTTTCACTAAGACCGCATTTAATGGACTAAAATTATTGATAATAGCTAGGTCTTACCATAAGCGATCTGCTGTCAAATATTTTGCACTCTTATGTTGTCAATTATCAAGATAAAACGTCTCTAGACAGTCATTTCTACAAAACCCACCAAGTGACATTACAAAGAGCACCACAAGTGATGCTCCAACGGGTAGCCAATGGATAAACCTACACCTGCCAGGGCACCTTGGGTGCTAGCTAGTCTTGCTTCAGAAAAGGTAATGGCTTCGAGAATCGAGTGAATGGATCATCCAAGGCTGAGAGCATTTTCTTTGCTGCGGCATCTGAAAAAAAATGTGGGATAAGAAAATTCAATCAACAGCGTAAGAACTGTAAAAACACAACATGTCTCAGTTCTGCACAGATCAATGCTTTATATATCTAAGTGGTTCGTTATGTTTCTGACAAAATTTCAGATTGAACCAAAGCAAGTACAAGACATATAACGACATTTGATCCAATTATCAAATTCACTTGTATTTCTAAAATATGAAGACTTGCAAAAGTGTGAGCCGTTGAGGCAGTTGATAAATTATATGATTCGTTATATGATAAATTAAGTGAATTTTTGTATGAATCACCGTGATTCTACCTACCATTCTATTAGTAATGTGATTTCCTTTATCCGTTGAACTCACATCTCATGTAGACATTAGGGTCGAGGAACGTGAGAAACGAAATCCCAGAACAACAGTACAATCATGTGCCTTTTAATTCTTACAACAATTATCTGATTTGCATGAGAATAGTTTCTCCTCAGATCACACAACTCCTGCATAATAACAGAACCATATTTATCAATCTTCAAGTCGATGACCTGAAGCAAATTAGTGGTAGCAGTGTCAATGAGTTTTGATCAAGGAATATATGTCTATATACTTGAAGCAAACAAAACACAAATATATCCAGTTTAAGGAGTTTAGCTATCACCTCATTAATTTGACCTCAACTTCTTTGGTGCTATAGCACATGTTTTCGCCAACAAGTGTTGTGAGGTGAATGTATTGAGATCAAGTAGTTTTAGTGCCATGGATAACCGTTAATGGCCAACAATCTGGTGCAAAAACAACTCAACAAAATGTTTAGATCATACTTCTATATAGGAATTATTAAGAGGGCTATTACTATGTACTACCTGTGTATTGTGAAAAAAATGGTCAGATCATTTTACCTTTAAGGCTGCTGTAATCTGCTCTAATCTGCTATACACTCTGATAGTTTCGAATATAGTTCAGTAGGCATAAGCCCGCCGTAGTTCCCTGTCAAGAAAAAAAGTGTGTTGGCAATGGAATCTTATCAAAACTGTAAAGTAAAACACACACCACTGAAGAAATCAATCTTTAAGAAAGGAAAAATAGTACCTTAGTCAATACAGCTATCACTGAAAAGTAGTTCCCAAGTATAAGTGATGGCCAGGCCTCATTTATTTACAACGGGCCATCATATTGACAAGTAGCGGAAAATATAAATCAAGTCGCTGCCGACTCTGTATGGAGAAAATATCAGATATATCCTACTCTTATGGATTTGGAGTATCCCATATTAAGTGTAAGCGCCGTTTGCTGAAGGACTATTTGCAGAACAGAAGATTTCAATACTATGGGAATATTATATTGCATAGATGACCATCTAATTATTCGGAAATCTATAACTCTAGAAGCACGATAAATTCAAGAATATTAACACCATGCCGAATGCTGAAAACTTTTGTTGACCAATGACCACCAACATGTTTTCAGAAAATTGTGCCACAAGCAGTATATGCAAATACAATGGTAGTTTTTCAACCTGCTATGTGTATGGCACACAAGTTCATACCATTTTACTAAGCTAACAACGTTCACATAGTTCAGGCATCAAGACCGAATGGTAAAGTAACTGAAACAAAGACAAACTGAAAGGCTTCACAAAGTTCCGTTGTTAGTTTTGAACAGGAAATGATAGACAAAGAAGCTTGGAGCCTTTTGAGCCGACTAAAATTACTTAAATACTTTACCATAAGGTCCATAAGAACTTGAAATCAGGTAAATGTGGATTTGTTTTTTTCAGATGGCAGATGTGAAATTTAGTGGGAAAGAGAGCACTTAATGATAAACCAAATCATGTACATGTGAGGCCAGGCACAACACTTTCTGTAACATATCCCCACTATCTAGATTATCATACTACAAGCATTTCACAAATTGTTAAACAACCATACAAAGAAACAGAGATATGCCCCCGCACACGGTACACTCCCCTTGAGAAAACTATAAAAGGGCCTTTCCGTCCTATGTGTTGACTCGCCTAAACTAATCAGCATTAGATGAGAATTAGATGGACTGCAGGTAATCAAGGTAATTGCTTCGGAATTCAACTATGCGACGTGTGGTTGGATCACACATACTGTACCTTGTGGATATGTCAAGCGAATCATCAACTGAACATACAACAAACAGAACAACACAATTCATCTACCCACCAAAGTGACAGACATTGATCACCGAGATTGAAAAATCATCAGAGATACACACTAAAAGGGACAACAAAAACAAGCACCAATTGGCATACATATTTGACGCACCTCTGCCTTTGAACTGCATGTATGTGGCGCACACGACGCCCACCCGAAGTTTGGCGAAGTTCCTACAGACAGAGGGGAAGCAAAGAGTAAGCCCAATTTGAGCGATTTCAAGAGGAAATTCATCGTTTATTACTTTTTCTGATGGAGCGAGATTCAAAATAACAAAATCTTGCACTTACTGTGTCACGAGGTCGTGCGTGGATGCCATCCGTGGCGACCAACGCATCCACCTCCCGAAGCGCCGCGCCTGTAGCGCGCCCATGTAGGCGGCTGCATCGTAGCCCGCGTCCCCGCTGGCGTCGAGCGCGAGGGAGACGGCGAGCTCGCCCCCGCCCTCCTCCGCCAGAGAGCGCTCGCCGGCGGCGAAGGCAAGGAGCTGCTGGTCCTGGGCGGACTTGCCGGAGAGCAGGAGGAACGTGGTGGCGGCTGGGGCTCCGCCGCTGCTGCTATGCTCGGCTGCAGGAGCGGGAGCGGCGACCCGGCGCGCACATCGGTGGGGAGGCTGGCCAGCGCCGGCGGCGGCTCCAATCGGTCCTCGGCGGCGGCGGATCGTCTCGGATATCGGCGACGGCTCGTATTGGAGTAGAGATGGGATCGAGAGGAGTCGGCAATGAAGGATGGGATCGATGGAGCGTTTTTTCTGCCGGGTGTGGGGTTTTTTTGGCCTGCGTGGGGTGGGGTGGGGGTGAGGACGAAAAAAAACCAGCGAAAAAAAACCGGACGAAAATGGTGGGACGAAAATGATGGAACGAAAATAAAACCCAGAACGCGGACTACCAACTAAGACATTAAAAGTAGAGATCATATATGTTAATATCCACCATCGGTCGAGGACCCCAGGATGTGGATGCCACAGGTTCGATCCACTGCTTGGAGGCACACGCTTAAAAACAATGATATCCACTACTAGCAGTAGGTTTTTAGGTGAATCTCCTAATAGAAAACGCTATCAATACAAAGAAATCTTTTGGTCTCTCTGGTGAGATCCGTTTGCTAAACTTACTTTTTCAAGTGGTGGATGAATGCCGAGACTTTGTACACACTTTTTCTCGGTCTGGATAATGCATTTTGTTCTACAACTCTCCTTACAAAACAAGAAGATAAGAAAAACTTTTGCGATGAAATACTAAACCATTACCTCCAGTAAAGGCGGTACTTACTAAACAAACCATCTGTGGCCTCTTTGAATCACACTTTTACTATCTGTCGTTTGGTTGCCCCAGCCAAAGGAAAACAATAAGAATCTCCATAAATGATTAATTGTTCAGAACGACGCATAATTACCATAGAAACAAAGGAATGGTTTAATTTTATGATACTGCACTCGTTTAAAAATTTCTTTTCTGATCGCGTGTAAAATATTTAGTTCAGTTTTTCAATATTAATTTCAACTGTGCAAAGAAACAAGCCCTGGACAAAATCCTAACAAATATAGTCCTCTAAAGTTCTTACAAAATTCATTTGAATCGACTGAAGAGGCCCTTATGGAACCTTATGATGAGAATACATGCCAGAGATGTTGAAGGCCGGCCGGATCACATGAACATGGTCGTGACGCGTCTTTGTGTTCCCAACATATGCGTGAATTATGTCCTGAAGCATCCTGGCGTTTTGCGCAGGACAAACTTCCTTTTACACACAAAAAACCGTTTAGGTAAAGCTCGTCGGAAACGACTAAGCAAGGCTTATCCACATTTGTTTCGTGTGTGACTAGGCACCAAACCTCACAACCTTTTTCAAATCTTCTCGGGCACTTTTAACAATTAGTGTCACGGACGCCGCCCGCACCTGCAACTAGCAACGGACCTTCCCGGCTAGCTTAGCTGCGACGTCTGATACTGTTTTACAAAGACCGTTCTAAAAACTCGTTAATTTTGTGGTGAGTGGTCTGAGTTTCTTACGGTGTCGTGTTCCTCTTTGCGTGGAGGACTTGGGTGGAGCACGCGCTCACATCACACGGCGGCTTGACAACTTTATTTCCGTTCGCGTATGGGGTAAACTGGGATGGTTCACGTACAACAAAGCAGCTGGAGGGACCGTAGACCGTAGTGGTACTAGTACGTGGTGTTGCTTGTGGCGGACGCATCTTGACAACTTTCTTTCGCGTACTACGCTCGGTGCGGCCTTGTCGGAGAGCTCGCCGACGGTCGAAGGCGTCCGTCGTCGGGCGGGAAAAAATAATTCCGCCAGAGGCTTACCAACAGATCAACCACGTATGATTGGTGACACGATGGCGCGCAGCGGGGAGCGTGGCGCCGCCCGGCGAGTCTGTTAGCCGGAGAGGTGGTTTTCAGACGCGCGCACGTAGTAGTACCACGCGGTCAAGGAAGCCACGGCCAATGCGGCGGCGACCGTCGACATCGTGCCGTGCGTGCGTGTGCGTCGTGTGTATGCAGAGCGAACGTGGTAATCAAGCGCCGTTATTGTGGGCGGAGCTGTCTCTGTGTGCGCAGCACACCACATCGACCGATCCAGATCCAGTCTCACCCATTAATTAATTAAAAAAAAAGCGGGATCGAATCATATGGAATCCCGGCGTGCTCCCTCCCTCCCTCTGCGGTCCAGCGGCCAATGGGGGCCGGCCACCGGCGGTCTCCGGTGGCTCCGCCAACAGCGACCGATAAGCCCCGCTCCCCGACACGCGCCCACCGCCGGCACGTGACGGTTGCCGTCCGGGCATCACGGCTGCTGGTACCGCTACACGCCGGCCGGTGGGGCTCGGGCTCGGGGATAAGGCCGGGTGGCTGGCCACGACACCAACCTTGTGTATAAATATTCACTTACCCCCTCGGGATCCCGAATAATCGCACTCCCCACGCCGCCTCCCACTTTCCCCCACTTCCAAGGACCCGAGTGCCGCAATCCCCTTCTCCCTCCTCGCCGGAGAAGCTTTCTTCCTTCCGCAGACGGCCGGCGCTGCGATGGCGTGATATGGATCTTGTAACCGTGGACTGAGTTGATTGGATGATTGCGTTTTCTCTCGTTGCCGCGGAGCAGCAGCAGCAGCAGAGGGGGGTGGCATCAGGATGAGCTTCAGCGTTGCGGGCATGGAGAAGGAGCGCGGCGCGGCGGCGGCGGTGGAGGAGATCCGGCGCCTACCGGCGGAGGTCAACTGGGAGATGCTCGACAAGTCCCGCTTCTTCGTCCTCGGCGCCGCGCTCTTCTCCGGCGTCTCCGCCGCGCTCTACCCGGCCGTCGTCGTCAAGACGCACCTGCAGGTCGCGCCGCCCCCGCAGGCCGCCGCCGCCACCGTCAGGGCCATCCTCGGCCGCGACGGCCTCCGGGGCTTCTACCGCGGCTTCGGCGCCTCGCTGGCCGGCACCGTCCCCGCGCGCGCGCTCTACATGGCCGCGCTCGAGGCCACCAAGAGCTCCGTCGGGTCCGCGGCCGTCCGGTTCGGCGTCTCCGAGCCCGCGGCGTCGGCGGTCGCCTCGGCCGCGGCGGGGGTCTCGGCCGCCGTCGCCGCGCAGGTGGTGTGGACCCCGGTCGACGTCATCAGCCAGCGGCTGATGGTCCAGACCTCCGCCGCCTGCCGCTACGCCGGCGGCGCGGACGCGTTCCGGAAGATCCTCGCGGCCGACGGCGTCCGCGGCCTGTACCGCGGCTTCGGCCTCTCCATCATCACCTACGCGCCGTCCAACGCGGTGTGGTGGGCGTCCTACGCCATGGCGCAGCGCTTCGCGTGGCGCGTGGTGGGCGCGGACCGCTCCGAAAGCTACCCGGCCCTGATGGCCGTGCAGGGCGCCA
Source organism: Triticum aestivum (assembly GCF_018294505.1). Classification (NCBI taxonomy): domain Eukaryota; kingdom Viridiplantae; phylum Streptophyta; class Magnoliopsida; order Poales; family Poaceae; genus Triticum; species Triticum aestivum. The sequence goes on along the minus strand of NC_057803.1, from coordinate 7,279,619 downwards.
GCGCGGCCGTGGCCGGGGGCGCGGCGGCGCTGGTGACCATGCCGCTGGACACGGTGAAGACGCGGCTGCAGGTGATGGAGACGGACGCGGCGGTGGCGCGGCCGACGCTGGGGAGCACCATGCGGGGCCTGCTCAAGGAGGGCGGGTGGGCAGCGTGCTACCGCGGTCTGGGGCCGAGGTGGGGCTCCATGTCGCTCTCCGCCGCCACAATGGTCACCACCTACGAGCTCCTCAAGCGGCTGTCGGCCAAGGAGGGCTCCCTGGGCTAGATCGACCCTTCTCACCACTACTACTACCAGTAGCGCCGTCGTTCACCAGGTGACTCGGACCAAACTGGCCCCGAAGCGAGATCGATCCGTGAAGGTGCTGCCCGGCCGGCCTCAATTAGTTAGGTTTCTTGTACATATGCTCAAGATCTTTTGCTTCATTTCTCGTTTGGGTTCGTCGATCTGGTGCTATAGAGGGATGGATGGCGAAGAACAAGCACTAGAAGGTGGGTGGGGTTTTAGGATGCCAGGTTTTGCTGGTTATGCCCATGGTGGCGGCGCCGCCGCCGCCGCCGATGATGATGATGAAAAATTAGCTGAAGTGAAAGATTTTCAGTAACTTCTTATAAACCACTACTACTACTACTACTAGTATCTGCTTCGTTATATGAATGGAAACCTTGTGTGGCTAATTCCTAACTGACTGCCCACTATGTTCATGGTCACTGTTGTGGTAGGCTGATATAGCAGCGTCATTGTCATGGCTTTGCTTCATGGAATGAGGTGACTTTTTATGTGCACCTATGGCCGCTTCTTTTCATCAGTTTCTTTGTCACTTCTCTCTCGGGGACTAGAGTTTAGGACAGCGAGTGTGCAATGGTGCCACCTCGATCAATTTCCTGATTCCTCCATGGCATGATAGCACTATACCTTTTGTCCCAAGATACGACGCTCGACAGAAAGATATTTTTTCGTTTCATCTCAGAAGAAAACCGTCCAAGTTGGTTGCTGAAGGTTGAAGAAGAACACAGCTGTAAATATCAGCCTGTGAGAAGATGGACGGGGTAGGTGGTGACGCGGGCGAGACGTGTGATCTACGATATGATAAGCAGGCGATCAGTTCTGCTCCCATAGTACAGTACCAAATTCCGTCTCCCGTCAGCTGGAGGAGAGGAATCCTGGAGAAGCAAGGAACCATCCACAAATGGCGCCAGTCGAGAGCAACGGCACAGCATTAAGAACCAATAAGCCGCGCTAATAATGCTCCGGCGTGGCGTGCGCTCCAAAGAAAATGGCAAGTCGCGTGTCAGATCAGCGCGCGAGGACGATAGGCGGGTCGCTTTATCGCCGGGGGGTGGCCGCTGCCGGCTCGGTCGGGCCCGCGCGTCCGCGTCCGGCCAGCCGTCCGCCCCGGATCGGGTCTGGTGGGGGCGGGGCCCGCCGCCGGGCAGCCAAAAGAAAAAAACTTGTCGACTCCTCTGTCTGACCGGATCCTGATTGAGGTTGAAGGGGATGATTTGATTCGCATGGCCTGATTGAGGCTGGGGATGCGATGCCTTCCTTGTTCCGTCCTCTGTTGCCCCGCGTGCTCGCGGTCTGGACACTGCACGTAGTACGTGCATCCTCCGTAGGTTTGGCGTTTTGTTCCGCTCTTTCTTTCTACCCTGCGGGAACGCCATGGCATGTGTGCGACTGTGTGCCAGCTTTTTTTTTTTGAAAAGAAGGATGACCCTCGGTCTGGAAGATGCATAGATGCAATATGCAGAGGCCGGGGGTCATCCTCCTTTTTAAAAAAAAAATGTCTCCACACTCCGTTCCTGCTAAAATTGATTGCCGTGTCTCCGTCCGTGGTGTTGTTTGGCTGGGCACTCCATCGACCAGTTCTGGAAACTTGGTGGCCGCTGGCCAGCTTTGCTGGCTGCTATAATAAAGTAGCCGCAGTGCTGCGCGGCCTGGGGAAGCTGACGCTTGTTGACATGAAGTAGTATTCACAAGCTGCGGGGAGAGCAACACTGAGACCAAGAGCGAGTCAGCACAGCATTTCTTGCAACTTTGCCCGTGACAATGTCCCTGGTCAATCGATGAGGGGTCACTCGTCACTGGGTTTCCTCTCTCCTTGGATCCGGCCAATGCAAGGACAGCAACGCAGTAGTACTCCCTGTGTTTAGAATTACTCGTCTAAAAAATGAATATATCTAGATGTATTTTAGTTGTAGATACATTCATTTTTATGACAAGTAATTCTAAACGAAGGGAGTACGTGGATGCAACACCATCAAGCATCCATCACCAACAGAACTCAACCCCCTCAAGCCTCAGCCATGTGTGTATCACTGTCCCGAAAACTCCAGCTGTTCCCCTCCATCGTGTCGACAGTCCCTAAACACATCATACACATCGTGTATTCATGTGATCGTGCCACACTCTTAAATGCCATGCTGCGTTTTCTCCTCTGCACGCTGGTGTTGATGCTTGGCCAATGCTTGTCACACACTAATTGCATGGCTTAGTAAAGCGCCACTTGTTCTTCGGTCCATTTCCATGTCCATAAGGAAATTGACTTAGGAGCTAATGCTCGTTACCTTTTGTATACTCGAGGCATGAAGACGATGACATCTATGTCGAAGGTGAGGAAGAAGAAGGTAATGGCGTTGATATTAGTGGCGAGCCATTGTTCATCGACGAGCTCACCCAAAGAGCGGAAGCACAAAAGAAGAGGAAGAGCATTCACATGGGTTCATACACACAAGATGAGGACAAGTTGATTTGCCAAGCTTGGATGGAGATTAGCCAAGATCCGAGGACCGACGCGCAACAAAAGGGCATTGTTTTTTGGACGAGAGTCCACAAAACATTCCATGAAAGAAAGATGTTTGAGCCCTACCAATTAACAAGCAACCGTGGCATCGGCTCGATTCAAAAGAGATGGTTGTTCATCCAACAAGAGTGCAACAAGTATTGTGCCGCATTTGAGAGCGTTGAAGCACGACCCGTGAGTGGTCTCGACGTTGGGGACATGGTATGCTCTCCTCTTCCTAGCCCTTTTCTTGCTACGGCCATGACACTTCGGCCGTGTATATGTTTGCATGTTCACTTGTTGTTGATCATGTGATTTAGGCATTTCAATCTTTGGAGGCATTCAAGGCCTGACACAATGACAAGCCATTCACTCTTACGCATTGTTGGACGATTATCAACAGTTGCCCTAAGTTTAAGGACCAATACCGTGAACTACAAAGGAAGAGAGGACTAAAGACGGCCAAGTACGCCGGAGGTGGAGATGGCGAGGCCTTGAAGAGGCCGAGGGGCAAGACCAACTGCAAGGTTGATGACATACATGATGCCTCATCCATGGCATTGGATGACACTTTGCATGGCATGATGTCCCAAAAGAATGTGAGGGACGAGAAGAAGCGGCAAAGCAAGGAGGAGCAAATGAAGCAATACGTAGACCTTCAAACAAAGAAGTTTGAGATGGAGGAGGCGGCCAAGAGGAGGAAGATCGACATGAAGGAGGCGGCCCGGCAAAGGTAGCTCGACATCGAGGCCGACAACGTCAAGGCCAGGCAGAGGCAGCTCGACATCGAGGCCACGAACGCCGCCACCAAAGCGAAGGAGGTGGCCCTTGCGATCATGAGCGTGGACTTGTCAAAGATGAGCGACAAGACGAGGGCCTGGTTCGAGGCCAAGCAGAAGGAGATGCTCGAAGCCGAAGGCCTGAACTAGGTCGTCCGATCGGCCGTGGCCGTTCTTTTTGGAGGCTGGCATGGGTGCCGCCCGCCCGTTGGGCCGCTGACTGTGTGCCGGCGAGAAAACATTCATTTTGGTGGCCGGCTGTGTTGCCGGCCGCTGGCTGTGTTGCCGGCGAGGACAACTATTCATTTTTAGAGGCTGGCTGTATTGCCGGCCGCTGGCTAATGCCAGCGATGGACGTGTAGGCCGCTGGTTCTGTTGCCGGCGTGATGAACCGGGGCCGCTGGCCTGAACTAGGGCTTGACATTTGAAACGTTGCTTCTGCTTTTTTAAACTAGTAAGCTTGTACGTGCAAATGCACGTCTCGACTAATATTACAAAGATATGTCAGAATTAACATGCATACAAAGGTATTTTGATCGCATTAAAAAGTACTAAAAATTAAGAAAACACTTTAACATGGCAAGCTATGCACAAAGCCAAAAAAACATAAATATCTCATTATTTCTTAATACATGTAATTAATTCTCGTACGACAACAGAAATTTTGTGTGCAACTTCATTGTCGATGAAGCTAAGTATGGTGCACCGCAAATTGCTTCCTTAGCTGGCAAACATCGTGAATGAGAATAAAAGTCATTATCTTGGGAATTTTCGCTTAGTAGAATGTAAAATCATGAAACAATGAATATTGACCCTGCAAATTGGTTGATTTAGTTCTTCCCCGTACCATGAGTGCATAAAACTAAAAGCAAAAGAATCAATATTTTGGCAATGTGCTGATACACAATTATTCACTTCTTTAGCATATCTAACAATATGAGGACACCATTTTAAGATTCTCTAGCAATGTGCTAATAAACAATCTAATGACCTACATATGTATGACGTCTCTTATAAGAACAACTGATAAACAAAGTTAGGTAGGGTTCCTTCGATTCATTCGATTTTTCAAGGATACGAATCTTAAGGATCTTTTCCCTATGGAGATGGTTTGATATTTTCCCGAAGGATTCTTTGTACTCCATTTTGGAATGTCTCTCAAAAGAACAATATATCAATTACTACATAGTTAGATATATACAGGGATCCTTCGGTTCTCAAGAGTTCCATAGGATTTTCTATGGATATGAAGCCCAAGGACCTTTTTCTGAAGTATTCTTTGTACTCTATTGGAGAAAAAATCCATCCTCTCAGACCTCTAGTTATGATTTCATCTGTTAAAATTGTTACATATGCCTAAAATGAGGGGGAGAGAGAACTGAAGAGAGACTATCCAAGTTTTTAGGCTTAACAAGGATAGGTAAAACACAATTATATGGTACCTAGGTTTTTCTTAATCCCGTATTTTGATAATCAGATAATCATGTGAATCAAAGAGACCCTAAGAAGCTTTAGGGACTTCAATTAAAAACATATGGCAGCATTCGGTCTCATCATGTGTACCACACAACTCTTTGCCTTCGAAACCCACACAAAGACACCACATAAAATGAATGGATTTGAAGGATATAATCTGTTTTTTACTTATAAAAGCATCATCAAAATCATCGTATGATTTTCCTAAAAGAGCAAAAAAGAAAGGCATAGAATTTACAAGAAAATACACACATGCAGAATTATCCAGCACATGCAACTTTGTTTTTTCAAAACCACTATAAATTACAATGGTATGAAACAACTCCACCGCTAAAACAAAGTGTCCAGATTTTGTTTATGCCTACAAAAGTTACAACCCGGAACAACTTCATCAAGAAAATGTTTCTCTTCAGTGCACTTATCAAGCTTTGTGTGTAACGTTTGGAGGTATCATGCAGTAGCAGAAACTTATATTTAATTCTCTTTGATTTCTAGAAGAAGTGACTTATATCGGTACTACATTAGCACAAAACCAGAGTCACAATGAACTTATAAGCTGGTAATAAACGTCGACCACATCATTGTACTATCCAACAATCTAAAAGAAGAGAAGTAGCACATTTGTAAAAGAAAATACACAGAAACATACCATAGATTAAAGCTTAACTTTCCTGTTCAATAGAGCTTCATCCATTACTGCACCACCATTACATATGAACACATACCATCTGCTTTGGACACAATACATGATGGACATAGTCGTCATGAGCATAATCCCAAACCTTTGGTGTTTCTAATTCAAGTGAAATGTGGTGTTCGGTTTCTCTCCAATGTTCAATAACATGACTATGGGGCTGGCATGGAGTGGAGCGGGGTGAGGCGCTGCAATTATCCAAAATTCCACATGCTATCAAGTTATAATAGTAAAGCTTGTAGGAATAAAGACGTGCAGAAAATGACTTCTGTGCATCAACCCACATGTAAAACATACACTATTTATTCTGCCCCACAGAGATCAAATCAAATGTGATATGTGGAACACAAAAGACAGTACACTTATTTTTATGAAGAAAGAGGCAACTTAAATGAAAGTACGAAACACAAGCATTCAGCAGGGGAATTGGCTAAATCAGAATTCTTTAACGTGGAGTAGGGAGAGATCAAGCCTGCTTATTTTATCCTTTCTCAGAGTGCAACTTATGTGACTTGAAAATTATACTACTCCCTTCGTCCGGAAATTCTTGTCACTCGAACGGATGTATCTAGAACTGAAATATGTTTAGATACATCCATTTTAGCGATAAGTATTTCCGCACGAAGGCAGTACTAACTTTTTCTCAAATATGAGCTCAACGGTATAACTTTTATTAGGTATAACCCACATTTGGTTTGTTAAATTGATTTTTTTACGAAAAGGAGGAATACCCCCGGCTGTTAAATTGATGGTCAAAGTTGGATTTTGAAATGTGTGTGCGCCTTATTCATTTAAGTGGAGGGAGTAGTAAACTTATGTCGGACGTCTCGAATTCCTCCATGTACTTGCGTGAGCGTGAGCCCCCAGCTGAATGCTCTATCAATGCTAGCTTCGCATCGGCAAGCAGCTAGCAATTCAGTATCAGTATATATCTGTCACACACTGTCATAATATCGGTCTTTCCATTCCACCACTTTGCACACTATCCGTGTCTATAACAACTTAGACAACTGAGAACACAATCCACAAACTTACATGAATTGGAGGGTTGCAATTATGCGCCGTATCAACAGGCCATGAGGCTCTCGCCTCCACACGCTTCACAGCTCACGCTAGTGGCCATCGCTGCAGCCAGTGAGCCTCCACCTGATCCCTTCTGAGAGAGGCACCCATTTGTCGTCACCCCATGCTTTTTTCCCAATCGTATGTATGTTCTCCCTGAATCATGTAGTGTCATAAAATAATTTCTCTATATAAACTGAAAGTTGCTACGTAGGGGAGACAATAATTTACCAAATGTACACATTTCTGAAAGATAGTTATTCACCTTCAAATAGCATGGACAATATAAATAAGATGTGAATAGTTTGATAAGAAACCTCTTGCCAAGTCAGTAGACATTACTGCAAGTCATTGCATTCTACCTACAGCTCCATGATCCTCATTATAATCTGGAAGCTGGAATTGCACAATAACACTCATGGGTCCCCAGCTTTGAAGCAGGCTAATTGATTTCTTAAAACATTAGTAAGTGGAAAAGAATGAACCAATACATGACTACGTATTACACACCCATCTTTCTTTCTTGGAGCCTCTATACACACAGACCACGTCTGAATAGAAATTAGCACGAATTGTTCGCCTAATTGGTTCAAACTGAATATTGACAGAAGAAAATGACACAATACATGCTTCTCATGCACTGAATATTAATCTGCAAATAGAAATCCGACAACACCAAATTTGACAATTAAATTAACAAATCAGTCCACATTCTTCAGTTTGTAATCACCGAAGCAAATGTCTAAATATCTGCATCTAATTATTAGAATTTAGAAATAAGAACAAAGCCTCGCTACTATCTCGTCACACATCTAAGAAATACAGATGAAGAAGCCAACTTCAGTTTGATGACTCATAGTTACCAGATTATCGTTGTAGTGGCTAGGAAGATGGGAATGTTAACTGAAGCCTCACCAACAATGGTTGTGATTTGATTACGACAGGGGACGGGAGCCCAAGACAGTCTGGCACGCTGCCGCTGCCCCATCTTTCCACTTCAATTGATGTTCTGTTACCACCTAGCTATTCACAATGCATTTGTATCAATCCCTTTGTTACCACCTAGCTGTTCACAATGCATTTGTATCAATTCCTTTGGTTGAAAGGCAACTCACAATCCCTTTGGTTGAAACGCAAGGCAAATGTGAAACAAAGTCTAAGAGGGCCAAAATTCATCAGAACAGAAAAAGGTAGGTAGTCTGTAGTCTACAGATTAGGAACAGTTGAGCTTCAGTGTACAAGAAACTTACTTGTGGCCGATGGGAAGCAGAAGAGGAACGTCGGTGCGGAGGCCAAGCTGAAGCTCAACTCCCGCGGCGAAGGGCGTGACGGCTCTCTCCCGCGGCGAAAGGAGGAACGGCAGGGGGCGGCGGCTCTATCCCGCAGCGAGAGGAGGAACGGCGGGGGCGGCTCTCTCCGGTGGCGAAGGGAGGAATGGCGGGGGACGGCGGCTCCCTCCCGCGGCGAAGGGAGAAACGGCGGGTGGGCGGCGGCTCCCTCCCGCGGTGAAGGGAGGAATGGCGAGTGGGCGGCGGCTCCCTCCAGCGGCGAGACGACGAACGGCGGGGGGTGGGGGGCGCGGCGGCTCTCTCCAGCGGTGAGAGGTCATGCGGCCTGCGGCCGTGCTGTGGCGTCAGTTGGGGGAGAGGTCGTGCGGCCGTGCTGTGGCGTCCGTTGGGGCGAAAGGTCGTGTTCGCAGTGTTTTTTTTAGCGACGGTGAGGGTTAGCGGTCGATGGGTTAGTGGCTTGATGCGTGGCTTGCAGCATTAAACACCGGAGGATTAAGAGCCATTAAATTTTGATGATGAATGGATATGATTGTTTGGATCTGCTCCTCTTTTCCTTTTATAGTGGTAATAGATAGACGTGGACAGAATGGGACAAATGGATCCGGTTGCGCGTTAGGCGCATGGCCACCGCATTTCAGAACACGCCTGAACATGATCCCAAATCACTACCCAAACGAATAGAATCGAAACAAAACGGACGTCCGTTTGAGATCGCACTATGAAATTGGCCTAATAAATGGCCATGCCGATGCTCATGGCTACTGCCGGCTCGGTCGGGTCCAAGCGTCCACGTCCAACCAGCCAGCATCCTTCCCAGATCGGGTTTGGTGGGGGTATGGCCCGCCGGGCAGTGGCAGTGCCTGCAAACAAACGAAGAAACGCTTGTCGACTCTGGTCAGATTCTGTTCACCGAGACGAATGAATGGGATGATTTACGATGCGATGCCTTCCGTGGTCCTCTGTTGCTCCGCGTGCTCGCAGTCTGGACACTGCACGTACGTACGAACGTCCTCCGTAGGTTTTGCGTTTTGTTCCGTTGCCATTGGACGTGCGATTGTGTGAAGAAAGCTAATCGTTTCCACAACATTTCTTGCAAGTTTGCCCGTCACGTTGTTCAAGAACAGCAACGTAACGTCGTCGTCGTGGGATGCAAGACCAGGAAACAACTCAATCCTGTCAACGTGTCGACAATCCTTAAGGCCAACTTCACCGTGCGACCCAAAACGAACGTCTGTTTTAACCGGAATCGGTCCGTTTGGGTAGAGCAGTGTGATCGTGTTCGGGCCTGTCTTGGGATGCGGTGGTCGTGCGACCAGCGCGCGGCCGCATCCGTTTGTCCTATCCTGTCCGCCAGAGCCAAAAATGCTCATATTTTCATATCAAAACAAGTTTGCTCGTCCAAATATTAATTGTCTGAAAATAAAAATAATTTTACAACCAAATTGAAATTGTCTCTAATAAAATAGTTTTACAACCAAATTGAAATTGTCTTGAATGAACATAAAATAAACCAATACATCTATTGGTTGCCAATATGATCCCTCACGTGCTTAACAAGTCATTTTGAAGATCTAAATGAGTGTGCCAATCACGCAACTCATGATGGAATTGGACAAACTCTTCAAACATGGCATCTCTCCCTGTTGCGGTTCAGGTTGGGAGCACGACCAGGGAGTGACCCCCTGCACCGAGGAAGCAGCCGTTGAATGTGGTCGTGAACGACCAGTGCAGCCATCACAAGATCTTCATCATCCGACGACGAATCGTCCGATGAACAAATGAAGCGATGGAAGAAAAACTCATCTCCACTGTCCATACCTTTGTGGGCAAAGTGTTGAACACCTTGCGGTCGTGGTGGCAAAGAGGCCACGATGATCACCTCGATGCAGCAGGGGTGGTTGGCGGCCGGCTACTGGCCGCTCTGGAGAACTCGTCGGAAACTGCCATGACCGCCGTGGTACGTCGCGGCAGTCGTATCCCCTCTGCCGCCGGCTACGACCACGACGGCCAAACCTCCTCCGATCGACGGCCAAAACTACGGCGAAAGCGCGGGCGTGATGGCGGCCATGTCGAGACGTGGTTTGGTATGAATGACCGAGGGCTGCGCGGTGAGGAGGCGGCGGCGGGGCGGGGCGGGGAAAGGGGGTGGAGGCGTTGAAAGCGAAGAGACTGCTAGTGTCCCCGTCTGCGCGATGTCCGTTTCACCCCAAACTCAGCACAAGTTTAGACCGGGGATGGGTCGAAAACGAACGAAATCCGAACATTTATCCGTTTGAGGCCGCGCGTTGGGCCGCGTTATTCGTTCGTTCTATCCCAAACAAACGCACTCGAACAAGATAGGGTCGCACGGTGAAATTGACCTAAACACATCACGTATTCATGTCATACCCTTAAATACGGGGTACCATGCTGCGCTTTTCCTGTTCCACCGGTGTCGATCCTTGGCCAATGCCTATCACACACTAATTACACGGCTTAATAAAGGGCGGATGTGGTGCAATTTTTTTCTTCCACCCATTACCATGTGCGGAAGCAAGTTTGACTTGAGGCGGTAATGCTCCTCACCCTCACCTTTTGCTCCTCGGTGTAAAGTAAGAAAGTGACTGAAGTAAGCCGATAGATTTTGCACCGTGACAGCTGCCTGCGTGATTGTGATTTGAAATTAGAGTATTTGTGGGTGATTGTATTGTGCAGCAACACTTCAATGACACCATGGGGAGGGCGGGTCAAAGGCAAATTGACTTCAATTGCCAGGTCTTAAACCTCCCGGAGGCCAATGTCCATGGCATCGACGCCCCCTTTTCACAGGAGGAGGTCAAGTGCGCCATCGATAGCTTGCCATCCCATAAGGCTCCGGGCCTGATGGATTCACCGCTGGGTTCTTCAAAAGTTGTTGGGAAGTTATCAAGTGTGATGTCACGAAGGTCATGAACAACTTCTTAGATCTGCAGACGACCAACCTTTAGTGGCTCAACTCAGCTAACATTGTGCTGCTACGGAAGAAGGAGGGAGCGGAGAGTATTCTGGACTACCGTCCCATCAGCTTGATTCACGCCATTGCAAAATTGTCGCAAAAACCTTGGCCACTAGACTTGCACCTCACATGGATGGCTTGGTTTGAAATGCCAGAGTGCCTTCATTAGAAACAGGAGCATCCAAGACAACTTAATGTTACTATGCGCGATGGCTCCATCAGCGAAAGAAGCTGTCTCTCCTCCTCAAGCTCGATATCAAGAAGGCCTTCGACTCCGTGCGTTGGGACTACATCTTCGACCTGCTTTAGACGCGTGGTTTCCCCCTTGCGATTTCGTGATTGGATTGCCGCACTCCTCTCCATGTCCACTTCCAGGGTCCTCTTGAATAGGGTGTTGGGGAACCCAATCAGGCATGTCAAAGGTCTTCGTCAGGGTGACCCGCTCTCCCTATTGCTCTTCGTCATTGTCATCGACCCCCTTCAGCGGGTGCTTCGGCTGGCAACCGAGCGGGGCCTCCTCCATGACCTTGGAGGGTGGGGCAGACTTTTTCGAACATCCCTCTATGTGGACGATGTCGCGATCTTTGTTGCACCCATTAAGGATGATATTATGGTGGTGTTCAACATCTTATAGAGCTTTGGATAGATAACCGCCCTAGTCACTAATTTTCAGAAAACTACCGTCACACCCACCCGTTGCGGTGGCCTGGACCTTGATGATATCATGTAGAGCCATCTGGCGATGCGCTCCTCTTTCCCTATGCGCTTGATGGGGAACGTTGTATGGAAAACATTTTTTTCCCACGAAACACTTAAAGATCTATCTATGGAGATGCTAGCAACGAGAGAGGGAAGTGTGTCTATGTACCCTTGTAGACCGAAAGTGTTAACGATCTAAAGATCGTGGTTGACGTAGTTTTACTCACGTCGCAATCCAATCCGATCCAAGCACCGCACGTGCGACACCTCCGAGTTTAGCACATGTTCGGCTCGGTGGCATCCTCTCCTTCTTAATCCAGCAAGCAGGGAATAGGAGGTAGATGAGATTGTGACCAGCACGAAGGCTTGGTGGTGGTGATTGCAGCGGAACTCTAAGCACTACGCGGAGGAGATGGAGGAGTAACGGGAGGGAGATGAGGCAAGCGTGCAAGGGTGTCCTGCCCCCTGCGCCCCTCCCTTCTTTATATAGGGGTGAGGGAGGGCCGGCCAGCCCTTAGCGCCTCCTCCAAGGAGAGGGGCGTTGATAACCCACAAGTATAGGGGATCGTTTATACCCTTCTTCGATAAATAAGAGTGTCGAACCCAACGAGGAGCTAAAGGTAGAACAAATATTCTCTCAAGTTCTATCGACCACCGATACAACTCTACGCACACTTGACGTTTGCTTTACCTAAAACAAGTATGAAACTATTTTGCAAGAATAAAACTACGAGTACTTTTCGAGAATAAAACCACGAATAAAATGTAAGACAATAAAAGTAGATAGCTTTTGTCAACAAGAAAGTCATTTGCCCCTAGGTGATCGATAACTAAACCGGTGATCATTGTTGCAATTTTATATGAGGGAGAGGCATGAGCTAACATATTTTCTCTACTTGGATCATATGCACTTATGATTGGAACTCTAGCAAGCATCCGCAAATACTAAAGATCATTAAGGTCGTGAAACCCCAACCATAGCATAGTATCAAGATCTCTTTATCCCATATGCAATGACCCCCAAACTCGGGTATGTGCTTCTGTCACTCACGCCACCCACAATAAGCGAACCATAAACGTAGTGCAACACCCTACAACGGGGATCCCTCCATTTGCGCGACACGGAGGGCACCGTAGGACAGCACCAAAATAGAATATACAACTCAAACCAATCATGAACATCTATCAACCCATAGGACAAAACGGATCTACTCAAACATCATAAGATAGCCATAGATCATTGGAAAATAATACTCCCTCCGGTCCTTTTTAGTTCGCATATAAGATTTGTCTGAAGTCAAGCCTCGTAAAGTTTGACCAACTTTATAGAAAAAAAATACCAATATTCACAATGTGAAATCAATACCAGTAGTTGCGTCATGACTGAAAGTTTCGTATTGTATAAGTTTAGCATGGTAGATGTAGATATTATTTCATATAAATATGGTCGAACTTTGTGAAGTTTGACTTCAAACAATTCTTATATGCAGAGTAAAAAGGATCGGATGGAGTATATAGCATTGAGTACCATGTTTAAGTAGAGATCACATCAAGGAGAAGAGGTGTTACACCGCATAGAGGGGGGAAAGTTGGTGTCGATGGTAGCAAGATTGTTGATGTAGATCGCCGTCACAATCCTTGCCCCGGTGGCGCTCCGGCGCCACTGGGAGAGAGGGGGAGAGAGCCCCCTCCCTCTTCTTTTTTCCTTGGCCTCCCCCTAGATGGGAGGAGATTTCCCCTCTGGTCCATGGCCTCTATGGCGGCGGAGGGGCGGGAGCCCCTCCGAGATTGGATCTCCCTCTCTGTTCTCTTCTGTTTCACGTTCCTGTTTTCTGGGCGCAAAACCGTTTATTATATCCCTGGAGATCCATAACTTTGATTGCGCTGAGATTTTAAAACGATTTTTCCTGGATATAAGCTTCCTTGTGCCCTAAGTAGAGCTCCAACCGATGTATGAGGTGAGCACAACCCAGCACCGCGCGCCTGGCCCCTTGGGCATGGCCTGGTGTATCTTGGTCGGTGTGGGCATCCGTTTGCGTTGATTCCACCTCCCAAAATTCACAAACATTCCCAAATAATTCTCTGTAAAATTTTATTGTATTTGGACTTCGTTTGATATGGATATTCTGCGAAACAAAATGCAAAAAATAGGAACTGACACTGGGCACTGGATCAATAGGTTAGTCCAATAAATCATATAAAATGTTGCCAAAAGTATGTGAAAGTTGTATAATATTGGCATGAAACAATCAAAATTTATAGATAAGACAGAGACATATCGTCATCCCCAAGCTTAATTCCTACTCGTCCTTGAGTAGGTGAATGATAAAAAAGATATTTTTTAATGTGAAATGCTACCTAGTACAATCTTGATCATATATCTAATCATGGCATGAATATTAAGACACGAGTGGTTCAAAGCAATAGTCTATAATTTGACATAAAGACATCAATACTCAGGCATCCCAATAAACAATCGTGTCTTTCAAAATATCAATGCTAAAGAAAGCTATCCCTACAAAATCATATAGTGTTGTCATGCTCTGTCTTCCTAACATAAAGTATTTATTATGCACAACCCCAGTGTCAGTCAAGAAATTGGTTCATACTTTTTAACGAGCTTCAGCTTTTTCAACCCTCATGCAATACATGAGCGCGAGCCATGGATATAGCACTACGGGTAGAATAGAGTATGATGATAGGGGTAAATATAGAGAAGACAAAAAGGTAAGAAAGTCTCACATCAACGTGGCTAACAAACGGGATATGGAGATGCCCATCAATTGATATCAATGCGAGGAGTAGGGATTGCCATGCAACGGATGCACTAAGAGCTATAAGTGTATGCGAGCTCAACATGAAAACTAAGTGGGTGTACAACCTAACTCTATAATGAAAAATTCCCACTAGTATATGGAAGTGACAACATAGGAGACTCTCTATATGAAAAACATGGTGCTACTTTGAAGCAAAAGTGTGGAACTAGCATGCCCCTTCTCTCTTTGTTTCTTTCTTTTCTTTCCTTTTTTTCCTTTTCTTCTTTTTTATTTTCTTTTTCTATATTTCTCTCTCTTTGTCCGGAGTCTCATCCTGACTTGTGGGGGAATCATAGTCTCCACCATCCTTTCCTCACTGGGACATGCTCTAATAATGAATAATGATGATCATCATACTTCTATTTACTTATAACTCAAAAGAAATAAAAACTACAAGTCGATACCTAGAACAAAATATGACTCTATATGAATGCCTCTGGCAGTGTACCGGGATGTGCAATGATCTAGCAAAACAACTATATAAAAAAAACGGACAAGCCATGGAAATATCATGCTAGGTATCTTACAATTATGCAAATCAATATGACAATGAATACTCAAGTCATCAAAATGGAAGTGGTGGAAGTTGCATGGCGATATATCTCGGAATAGCTATGGAAGGGCCATAATGGGTAGGTATGGTGGCTGTTTTGAGGAAGATATAATAAGGCTTATGTGTGATTGAGGGTATCATATCACGGGGTTTGGATGCACCGGCGAAGTTTGCACCGCGTCTCGAGGTGAGAAAGGGCAATGCACGGTACCATAGAGGTTAGCAAATTGCGGAAAGGTAAGAGTGCGTATAATCCATGAAGTCACATTAGTGATAAAGAACTCATATACTTATTGCAAAAGTTTATTAGCCCTCGAAGAAAAGTATTACTACACATGCCCCTAGGGGGGAGGTTGGTCGGGGTTAACCACCGCGCTCCCACGACCTCTACGCAAAGGAAGACAATCAATAATAAATCATGCTCCAACTTCATAGCATAACGGGAGACTACACATGCATGCTTCGGGAATCACAAGACTTAACACCAATATTCCTACTAAACACAACCATTTACTAGTACCTCCCACATATTTCATCTCTATATCGCAAAACTATTGTAAGGAATCAAGCATATCATATTCAGTGATCCATAAGTTTTATGTAGGATTTCATGACTAACCATGCAAATGACCAATTCATGTTGACTCTCTAAATAGTGAAGCATGAGAGTTTAATTCTTTCTACAAAATACCATGCTCTAATAAATATAAGTGAAGCAATAGAGCATTCCACAAATAACGGTTTTCTATGTGAAGAGAAACATGCAATCCAAACTTCAAATGATATAAGTGAAGCACATGAAACATTCTATAAAGCCATACTCAAAAGATATAAATGGAGTGCAATGAGCATTTTATAAATCAACCATGGACTATCTCATACCATCATGGTGCATAAAAGAAAAATGAAAACTAAACACAAAAGACGCTCCAAGATTTACACATATCACGTGAAAGAAACGAAGACGAGAACATACCGATACTTGTTGAAGAAAGATGGGATGCCTTCCGGGGCATCCCCAAGCTTAGAAGCTAGAGTCTCCTTGGATATTTACTTGGGGTGCCTTGGGAATCCCCAAGCTTGAACTCTTACCTCTGCTCCTTCTCCTCATATCGAGACCTCCTCGATCTTTGATAACTTCATCCACACAAAACTCAACAGAAAGCTCGGTAAGATCTGTTAGTATAATAATGCAAATCACTACTTTAAGTACTGTTGCAAACCCATTCATATTTTGTTTTTGCATTTTAGCTACTGTATTATAACTTTTCCATGGCTTATACCACTGATAGAATTGATAGTTTCATCAAAACAAGAAAAACAATGCATGAAAAACATAATCTGTCTTAAACAGGATAGTCTGTAGCAATATGAACATCTACCATACTTCTATAACTCCAAAAATTCTAAAAAAATAAGACAAAATAAACAATTTGTATAGGTGCACTAGTTCGGCGAAGAGATGATGATACAAGTGTAATATGGATAGCAGATATTGATTTTTGTAATAGTAACAATAAAAAACAGCAAAGTAGTAATTGATAAAACGGAGCATAAACGGTATTGCAATGCTTGAAAATGAGGCCTAGGGTCCGTACTTTCACTAGTGCAATCTCTCAACAATTCTAATATAATTGGATCATATAACCATCCCTCAACGTGCAACGAAGAATCACTCCAAAGTTCCTATCTAGCGGAGTACATAAGAAGAAATCTTTTGTAGGGTACGAAACCACCTCAAAGCTATTATTTCCGATCAGCCTATCCAGAGAGTTCATAATAACATAACACCAAATAATTTCAGATTCATAATACTCAATCCAACGCAAAGAACTTCAAAGAGTGCCCCAAGATTTCTACCAGAGAAACAAAAGACGAGAACGTGCATCAACCCCTATGCATAGATTACCCCAATGTCACCGCGGGAATCCGCAAGTTGAGTGCCAAAATACATATCAAGGGAATCAATACGATACCCCATTGTCACCACGAGTATTCATATGCAAGACATATATCAAGTGCTCTCAAATCCATAAAAGTATTCAATCCGATAACAACAAAATCTCAAAGGAAAAAACTCAATTCATCACAACAAGATAGAGAGGGGGAAACACCATATGATCCGACTATATTAACAAAGCCCGCGATACATCAAGATCGTGACATCTCAAGAACACGAGAGAGAGAGAGATTAAACACATAGCTACTAGTACAAACCCTCAGCCCTGAGGGTGGACTACTCCCTCCTCATCATGGTGGTCACCAGGATTTTGAAGATGGCCACCGGTGATGATTTCCCCCTCCGGCGAAGTGCCGGAACGGGGTCTAGATTGGTTTTCAGTGGCTACAGAGCCCTGCAGCGGCGGAACTTCTGATCTAGGGTTACCCCTAGGGTTTTTGGAACATATGAGAATTTATAGGGTAAAGAGGGGGTGCGGGACGCCACCGAGGTGGGCACAACCCACCTGGGGCGCCTGGGCCCCTAGGCGCACCCTGGTGGGTTGTGCCCCCCTCGGGGCACCCCCGAGATGCTGCTCTGGCCCATTGGATGCGTTCTGGTCCATAAAAAAGCCTCAAAAAGTTTCGCGGTGTTTGGACTCCGTTTGATATTGATTTCCTGCGATGTAAAAAACAAGCAAAAAATAGCAACTGGCACTAGGCACTGGGTCAATAGGTTAGTCCCACAAAATGATATAAAGTTGCTATAAAATGATTGTAAAACATCCAAGAATGATAATATAACAGCATGAATTCTTCATAAATTATAGATACATTGGAGACGTATCAGGAGGTGACCGGCACCGGCCAGGGAGGGGCGCTAGCCGTGGTAGCCATTGGGGAGGTGGTGGCGGTCTGCAGCGGGAGGGTTTAGGTGGGCGGCGGCGAGGACATGATCGAACCTAAGCTACCTGATACCAAATTGGTAGGAGCTAGGGCCCTACCGGGGTCTCTGCCGGAGATTGTACGGGAAGGAGGGAGGCTGGCGAGGGCGTGGGCACGGTGGCCGGCGTGAGGGCGCCGTCTCGCACGGGAGAGGAGGCGGTGGCTAGGTTAGGGTTCTGGCTCCTCGGGGAGCCGGGCAATACAATATGTCTTATTGCTTAATTCTAAAAGGGTGTCTTACAACTGTTTATATAATCCCGATGCTAAATAAAAATAAGATAACTTGGTTTAAGCCCCTAACTAGACGCACCCATTGGGCCTCCTCCGGCTATAAGTGACGCCAATCATAACAAACACCATGGTAATTCTGCTGAAAATAGCGTCACTCCGGGTTAGTTCCATTTAAATCATGTAAAAGTGCACCAAAACCATATAAAATTGTTGTAAACATGGCATGAATACTTCATAAATTATAGATACATTGGAGATTTATCAAGGATCATCATCAACGGTTCAAGGGACTCCAAGTATAATCTACGCCGACTTGTCTTCTTCCGCTGCAACACCAGAGTTGGTAACGATCACTGATCCAAACCTTACATGCATCTTCATATTGTTCATGGGTGTTCATATGGCGATTTTTTGTATACTTTTCCCAAAACTAACATGGGCGGGTAGATCACTGGGTAAGTTTGAGTGGGCGCGCCGGGCCGAGGACCAAGGATGTCGGATGAGTTGGGGGGGGGGTCCATGGGGCATGCAATGGGGGAAGGGCACGCCCATCGGCACGAAATAGGCAAGCCATGGATGAGGGCCACGACCACCTCCGGGGCCTTGCCCGTGGCTGTGGCCATAGTCATGCTACCCGGGACCCTTCAGTATGGGTGCATTTGTCGAGAGCCATCTTGGCCAGCACAAGCCTCAATCGGACCCAGGTGAAGTAGGGCAGTGGAACGGTGGATTGTATGATGGTGGCATGGAGTTCAATCTTTTGTCGAGGTCATCTAGCATCTACAAGGTAAGGGTTCGGTCGCTCACAGGCCCCGAACGTCAGCTAAGGTTGCGGCTATACCTTGGAGACGGCGGCAATAGTCGTTGATGGATTGGTCTCCGTGCACTACCGCCTGGAACTCTTGCCCGGGGTGCATGGTGAGCTCAGCCTCTTTCTCTAGGAAGTACTCATGAAGCTGGGTCCAAATGGTGTAGGCGGTACAGCCGGCTTGTGCAAAGATGTCTAGAAGACTCCTGGTGATTGTGGAGTATAACCACAACACAACCTTGTCGTCTTGACCATGGCCATTGCAGATCGGAGAGGCACGGTACAACACCGGCCTAATCATGGTCTTCCACGTGGAATCGGGCGAGGATGAGGCTGAGGTAGTTCATCCACCTAGTTAAGTTTGCGCCGTTGAGTGCAAGCTTGAAGTCGACAACACTCGTAATATTGGAAGTAATGTCGGCGGGTGTACCAGTGGCGAGGGGCATCGAGAGAGAAATCTGGTGGATGGGGTTGGAAGGAGGTGTTGTAGCAAGAGGTAGCCTACCAAATTCAGAGGGATTGGTGGGAGGTGCGCGAGGACGCAACTGGTTAGAGGTGGCTGAGAGATTGCCAGACGCTGAGTTGTTGGACGGAGAGTGCCACCATTGTCGGTGTCGACAAGCATCGGGGAGCAAGGGCTGATCGACATGGGGAGGAGGGAGAATATGATCCCACATCCCAGTGGTGCGCGTCAGTCCTAAACAAACGGTTTTTAACCCCTTTCTGCGACGACATTTGGAACCGTCGCCAAGTGAGTGTGGGTGATAGGGGGGTCCTTCCCACACGACCCAGCAACCGTCGGGGATAGGGAGCCTTCATGCATACAGCTGTCCCTATATAACCGTTTCCGATATCTCGAATATCCCAAACGCTTCATCCTTGCTACTCGCTTGTGCTCGCATTGCCATCGCAGTCGGAGTTTTGTGGTTCTGCCTAAAACCAGGCAGATTCCAGGCAGATTCTAGGCACGGGAGTTTTATGATGCCTGACACATCACAAACAGTTCATGATTATAAACCGTGTATGATAGGTAGATAATCACACACATTTAGTTTTCCCGCACCGTATGTGATAGTGTCTGACATCACACACGCTTTGCAAATGGTAACTGTGTGCATGCTTGCACACGTTCCCTCTTTGCGAACCATCTCGGATTATGGTGTATATCACAAACGTTTGTGTTTAACCAACCGTGTGTGCCATAATGACCCGCACAACATAATTTCTCCCTAATTTAATCACTGCTATTTAAAATTGTACCTAATTTAAACTTGAAAGTAGGCTATAGCTTTATTCATACCCATCAGGTTCAAACAACCAATGCATTATTTGATTCACAGGTGCATATGTTTAAGAATTACATAAGCACCAAATAAAGAATGATGTACCAGGTTTCTATACTTGTACTATTACAGATGGTAAAGAAAGAGGCAACATACATTCCAGTTGCTGAACAAGGTGAAGCGGAATGGTCCTATTGTGCTCTCTTGGATGCAGAACGCATGCGGGACTCTAGTCCAACCCCTTGTGATGGCCGGCCGCCAATCATATAGTTTGAGAGGTAATCTTGAGTAAAATTCTTCAAAATCCACTCCAAAGAAAAAAGCTTCAGATATTGTCATCTAACACAACTCATTACGGGCAGTAAAAAGAAGGCTACATGGTTCTTACTTACCATCCTGTAGTTCACTGTTGTCTTGCATAAAGTGTAAACAAATAGTTTGATTGACATCTTTTGACCCATTTTAATAACAATCTTTATCAGTTTCCTCACTTGATGCTGGTTCATGAATATCTCATTGCCCCATACACAGAAAGGGTCAAAGTGTGGATCTTTGGCAATGATATATGTACCTAAAAGCACCAAGTTAATATTAGAAGCTAAACAACAATTGAAAAATGATGTAGTACAACACTCCATCCATCCCATTATATAAGATTTTATTACATGTATGTCTAGACATCATCAGAACATTAAGGTAACACTCTTCCTTGTTGCTATGTAGCCTGGGATTGCATATTTAGTCACTCAGTACAATGCATGTTGCTAAACAACAATTGAAAAACAAAAAGGCATGTTAACTGCAATATCCTTAACAGCAACCAAATATCGTAATTCATAGTGGTATTGTTGAAACTGTTATTGATGAAATTGAACTGACGGAAAATAGTTGCACATATAAAGCATCACATTGTGAAGAACTGAAATAAACAAGTCATAAGGACATCTCTAGGCAATCCTTAAAAAGTTAAAGGACTAAAACCCTTAGTGGATATATATATATCCAGCAATTTTTGGCCTTTTCTAGTTGATCCCCTAAACTTAAGGTTGTAAACTTCAATTTGATCAAGTTCAAAGCAGGTTCAACCGAAAGTAGCATGCATTCAAACATAAACATAGATAGTTTTGCATAACCGAACATAAAACATAAATTTAAACTAAGCTAAACTACTTTCGGTTGAATTAGAGGTCGAGCCAATCCTTCCTCGTCATGTACGTTGTGCCGCGAGCCGGGTCCGGGCCAGTACCGTCATCGGGGTCGTTGGGGAAGGCACTCCTCCACTCGTCAATGTCGATCTCCTCGTCCTCGGGGCCCACCTCGACGCCCTCCGCGCCACCGTTGCCACCGCCTTTGACCTCGTCATCAGAGGAGAGCGCAATAACCTCGCCGCCCTCTGCACCGCCGTCCTCGCCGCCTTCGACCTCGTCATCCAAGGAGAGCGCATAACCTCGCCGGCCTCCGCGCCGGCAAAGATCACCCGCTCCGCCTCCATGAGCTCCGGGTGCTGCAGGCGGAGCTCTTGCATGTAGGCCTCATCGGCGGCCTCGGCCTCGAGGCGCTCCCATGCCTCGCGGTCCTCCCGTGCCATAGCCGAGCTCACCGCCCCTGGCTCCGGTGGAACGAGGTCGACCGGACGTGTGTCGAAGGGGAAATTGAGCCTAGCCGCCACGCCGTGGTAGCGGACCTGCCAGCGGTCGTACTCCATGGCCGCGAGCTCGGCCATGTGGAAGCTACCGAACCACCGGCGGGTGTGGGTCTCTCGATCTGTAATCTCGGCAACCCACGTCCCCACCACCGCCGTCGGACCCCGAGGTAGGACTTTGTCGACTGCCGGGTCCGGGGGAGGACGGGGAAGTCCTCGAACCGGCGTAGGGGTGCGGCGGCGGGCAGATTAGGGGACCGAAGATGGCGGATCCGGCCCGCGGAGGACGACGGGGACACCTCGGTGGCCAGCTCGCCGGCGTCGGGCGAAAAGGCCGTAATAAACCTCTTTTTGGACATTGCCTCCTCGAGCTCCCCAGCACACAGGCAGAGGTTGAGGATGGAGGCGCCGACAATGGCGGCGACCTATCAATGGTTTCGAGGGTTGTGTGTGTCTGTGTGAGCGGAGGTTGTGTTTGAGGAAATACCATGGCAACTGAAAATTTTACTAGGCGGGAGTAACAAGGCGGGGCTACTGAAAATTTGGATCAAGGGCGAGCAGATATTTTTGAGATTGCGAGGGATGCAGAGGCGGGAGTAAAATTCCAGGGCTACTGAAAATTTGAATCAAGGGACTGAAGCAGAGCGGGAGTAACAGATATCGCACACGGTCCGCACATACTAATCGCGTGCTATCAAACATTAAAACCTTCGAGGTGGTAGATATTTTTGAGATTGCGAGGGATGCAGAGGCGAAAGTTTTTGGGGAGCGAGCTAGTGTGCTTGACACGCCAGGTGTGGACTGTAGCCGATGCACCTTCTCGCGTAAGCCATAGGCGTACTATACACTGGCGGTGCTCCAAGATATTTTGTACTACATCTCACATGGTTGGTGATAATAAACTGTGTGGGGTCTACTTGATTTGAATTACAGAACGGGGTCACAACAGCAATGGACGCTGTTTCAATTGCTAGACCTTTTATCTGCAGTGAACATGCAACTATATGTGTGTTGTAAAAGAACTGGAATTATTCATGGTTCGTTTGGACATTTTATACATTAAACTGGTTTTCTAGCCATTTCAGGTGCACAATTCAAAATTAAACTACATGCACATGCTTCGGTGCATACAAATTGGTTGAAAAATCAAATATGTATCCTTCAGTGCATGCTTAGGTCCCATGCAAGAAATGGGAATGAAATTTTGGGGTTCGTTTGACCTTTTTTTATACATTAACTAAGTTTTCTAGGCATTTTATGTGCATAATTCAAATTTTAACTACAAGCACATGCTCCAATGCACTAAATTTGGTTGAAAAATCACATGTGTGTCCTTGGGTGAATTTCTAGGTCCCATGCAAGAGATGGGAATGAATTTCAAACACTAGGGCACTGTTGATTGCCGGCAAAACATTGAGATACCTGGTTTTTAAATTCTAGTAAATCCAAAATGCGTATGAAATTCATGAAACTTGACATGCTATCATGGAGCGGCATCAACATGCCGTGGTGAAAATTTTGCCCCATTTGGGGCAGGCTTGGGTATAAGCTTCTCACAAACCAGAGCTTCTCACAACAAGCATGATGGTTTTGATAGGGAACATACCACCTTTGGGGATAGGACGATATCCGTTGCCTGTTATTTCTTTTAAAAAAAATCTAGTGTCAACATAGAACAACAGGGTGTTGTGTTTAATCTTGGAATTTTTCGGGGTTCGTTTGGCCTTTTTTATACATTAACTGGGTTTTCTACGTATTTTATGTGCATAATTCAAATTTGAACTACAAGCACATGCTCCAATGCACTAAAGTTGGTTGAAAAATCACATGTGTGTCCTTGGGTGAATTTCTAGGTCCCATGCAAGAGATGGGAATGAAATTCAAACACCAGGGCACTATTGATTGCTGGCAAAATGTTGAGATGCCTGGTTTTTAAATTCTAGTAAATCCAAAACTCGTCTGAAATTCATGAAACTTGGCATGCTATCATGGAGCGGCATCAACACGCCGTGTTAAATTTTTTTTCCCATTTGGGGCAGGTTCGGGTATATGCTTCTCACAAACCAGAGTTTCGCACAACAAGCATGATGGTTTTGGCAGGGAACATCCCACCTTTGGGGACGAAATGATATCCAATGCCTCTTATTTATTTCAAAAAATTTCTCGTGTCAACATAGAACAACAGGAGTGTTGTGTCAATTTTTGGGATTTTTCGGGGTTCGCTTGGACATTTTTATGCATTAACTGAGTTTTCAATGAATTTATGTGCACAATTCAAATTTGAACTACATGCACATGCTCCAGTGCATATAAATTGGTTGAAAAGTCAAATCTATGTCCTTGGGTGCATGCTTAGGTCCCATGCAAGAAATGGGAATGAATTTCAAACACAAGGGCACCGTTGATTGTTGGCAAAACATTGAGATGCTTGGATTTTAAATTCTAGTAAATCCAAAACTCATCTGAAATTCATGAAACTTGGCATGCTATCATGGAATGGCACCCGACATGATGTGGCATTTTTCGTGTCCATTTTGGGAGAATGCGCACTCGAATAATGACAGCCAACAAACACATTTTGAAAAAAATAGCTGCCACTTTAATATCTCAAACGTTTGTATAATTCAAACCGTGTGCGTTCTATAAACCATTCACATGATGCCATGTGTCTTGGTTTTAATGGCTGTAGGAGGTGCCGTGCGGACAGCTGCTTGACCTTGACTGAACGGGAGGCGTGCGCGCGTAGTTCAGTGCGCAGGCTGACCGAGAGGCATGCAAGCTATCCTCCAACGCGCAGGTCACCGGGAAGCGTGCGAGCTATACGCTGCGTAGGCTCACTGGGAAAGGGGGCCCTTTGACTTCCATGGCCGCCCGCCTTCCTCTCCATTAATGGCCCCCAAGCCGGTCTTTAATATGGCCGGCCTTACTGTTCGCCTGCCATTCCCTTCCCTCCCGTAGACCTCCACCAACGCCATGGCGCAGAATGACCATCTGCCACTAGTCTTCAAGTTTGGTGAAGTCGACTCTGAGCCGGAGGAGATAGAAAATAAGGAGGAATGGGGCCTCATGGACATGGCCCAGAACGAGCTAGCCGGCGGTTGCTGCCCTCGCTCCCGTCCCAACTCCCATCCCCGCGCTCGCGCCAGCGACCATCCCCATAGCATTGATGGGCTGGTCGCCGAGCACTATCGCAGAGCTGGAAGCCACGGGCGTTAGCGAGGTCTCCGCGGACCCGCGCGAGCTCATGTACATGCCAGTGCCAGCACCCGGGCCTCTGTTCGTGCGCGCCCCTCCACCCACCGTGGCGCCGCCCCCCTTGCGTTTGGCTGCACCCGTGGCGCAGTGCCCCTGCCCGTGCGCGCCCCTACACCCACCGCAATGCTGGTCCCCATGCGTTTGGCTGCACCTGCCGTGCCCCTGCCCGTGCGCGCCCCCCTCAGCGGCATGGGACGCTGCCGTCGACCGCTACCTCTCAGCGGTGCCAGTTGCCGTCCTCCCGCGCCCCGCCCGTCGATCATGCGACGACATGATGTTTGATTTACAAGTGAAGAACATTTTGTGCTGCCTTGAAGACTTCAACAACGGCATCCCGGAGGACGACAACGACAACGACGGTGCGGCACGCCGCCTCCGCCACTGCCGGAAATAGTTTTTTGGGGGTTAATACTGTATCTCGAATTCTCGATCATATGAATATAAATTCGTAGTGTGACTGAATGAAAGATATGGTTTGAACGAACTTGCGTTTTTCTCTCTTAATGTACAGACTTATCAAACGATTTTCTGTTGAAAAAAACGTCAATGGTTTTTAAATATAAAACACTCATCACAAACATTTTAGTTAGAACACCTGTATGCAAACCGACAACTTCCCCAGGAAGCCAAGGGAAAATGTGCCGAGCAGGATTTCAGCATCCCTTCAACGCAAACGGTTGTTTTGCATGACCCGTGTGCAAGCACGTACAAGCAATTGGGTGAGATTTGCATATCTGTCATTTTGGGTATGTTGCCATTTGTCAATCGGGAAAGATTGGCATTTGTTTATCTAGTAACATTGCCATTTGTCAACCTTGTAACACTGCAGTTTGTCAAAATATGCAGCTACACATCACTAGCACTATCTAATTTTTGCAACTAAAATCACTAGCACTGTTCATATGGACACCACTAGCAGGCATGAGTTGATGGACGCATATGCAAATGTACCATCGATTACATATAACAAGTCATCAACCCACAACGACAACGAGGATACATGTTGGATTATAGATCATTTCTAACAAAACATTCTAGTAAGAGAAAATTGCTTATTTACCATAGACAACCTCGGCTATTGCTTATTTGCCATCGAACAAACCAACTTTGCTCTTGTACCGCTTACAAGCTCGTTTCGTTGCCAATTTGCCATCGCTGTTACTCTGCCGTTATACATCCGCCGTTAGATTGAATAACCCCTGTCAGTTTATCTAAAAATACCAGTACTACCCTCATCTATCACCCTCTTATTTTCTTGTAAAAAAGGGAAAACATGTGGTAAAAAATCTTTTCTTTCCTCCCGCAATACTCACCCCGCACAACTCCCCCGATTCCAACCCTAGCCTGGCCGCGGCGTGGCCATGGCGGAACCGCCGCCGCCGCCGCCCCTCCCGCATCTGTTCCCGCTGGCCGGAGGTCCTCCTCTCGTGGTCGTCTCTCCATCCACTAACCCTTCTGCCCCCTGCCCTCCAGCTGCTGCTCCCGCTGGTGGTCCTCCAGCTACTGCTTCGGCCACAGCCGACCCTCCATCTACTGCTCCCGCCGCCGGCGGCCCTCTAGCTGCTGCTCCCTCCGCAGCCGCCCCCCCAACTGCTGCTCCCTCTGCCGCCGGCCCTGAAGCTGGGGATCTTGCAGCCACTGGCCCTGCAGCACCGGATCTCGGAGCTGTCGGCCCTGCAGCTGCGGATCCAGCCGTCGGTGCCCCTATAGGTGCTTCTCCAGCCGTCGGCCCTGCAGATGCTGCTCCAGCCACCGCCGCCCCTGCACTGTCTACTTCCGCCTCATCCCCAGCAGCAGGCGCCCCTACAGCCGATGGACCTCCTATTCCAGCTGGTGAGGATGTTGCTTCTTCAACATCTGCTCAATCCCCGTGACGAATTCCTGCAGTAAGGTAGTTCATTGTCTCATGTGTTCATGATATGTTCTCTCATGATATTTAGTTGCACATTGCGCCTAATCTTTAGAAAAATTGGTTTATGATTGTCATGGTTGCGTCCACAGGATGGACCAGACATCAACATGTGTGCTAGAAGTTAGGATATGTAGCAGTCGCCGTAACTTCAGCGGAGGTTTTTCCTTCAGTTGGAGCATTGATTTGCATGCTATCACTACTATGAAGGGGTTTCTAGATGCTATTTCTGCACAATACTCTTGGGTTGTGTGGTCTGATGATGAAACTATCATTGTAGAATGGTTTGATAGTGTTAGTGAGAAATACACACCTGTTGCAAATGATGAAGAGTTGATGACAATGTTTGAGTGTTTTAAGCAAGTTAGACATGGCAAAGTAGCACTTAAAGTTTTAAATGAACGTGAAAAAAGGGATGAGTTAAATGCTGATATGCCATGTACTCCTTCACATGCAACACCTTCTCTAGCACTGCCTAGTCAGCCAAGTGATGTCAGTGAAGAAACTGAAGAACCTACGGATACATATCTAGCGAATCCACA
The DNA here is from genome assembly GCF_018294505.1 of Triticum aestivum. Taxonomy (NCBI): domain Eukaryota; kingdom Viridiplantae; phylum Streptophyta; class Magnoliopsida; order Poales; family Poaceae; genus Triticum; species Triticum aestivum. The sequence continues at coordinate 7,251,940 of NC_057803.1, read as the reverse complement.
CGAGGAATATGAACATGTAGGTGTTGATGAGGAAGACCAGTACTCAATTGGTAGTGCTTGCTCGGATTCCGATAGTAGTGAGGATGAGTTGATGTGGACGGTGTTGAGGACAGCAGTGATGATGAGGAGTGGATTGCAGAAGAAGCTATACCGGATGATGCTCCTCCGGATGTAGCGCATAACATGGAAGACCCACCCATGGCTGTGGGCACTATATACCCGAATATTGAAGTGTTTAGATTGGCAATTGCTCAATACTCTATTAAGCGTGAATTTGAGTACAAAATTAAAAAATCTGAACCTACTCGATTCAGAGCTAAATGTGCACAAAAAGGATGGAAATGGAGAATACATGCCGGTACAATTGATGACGGTGTTACTATGGAGGTATGTATATCATACTTCAATATATGTTATGTTACTTGAATTGATGTCTAACTTCAAAGTGAATTAGTATTTAGTACTTATTGTTATATGATTTGTATTTGTAGGTGAAAATCCATGATGAAGAACATAATTGTCACAACACAAGAAAAAGTGATAACCCGAAGGCTGCTTCAAAGTCTTGGATATGTTCCAAGGTAATTGATTGGGTAAAAGAAGATCCTAGTGTGACATCAATGGAGCTACGAAGGAGGTTGCATGCCAAGTACAAGATTTGGATCCGTTATGACAAAGTTTACCGTGGAAGAGAGCTAGCATCGATGAGGTTCTTTGGAAATTGGGATGATTCATTTGACAAGTTATATGCTTGGAAAGCTGAAGTTGAAAAGAGATCTCCTGGAAGCATAGTGGCCATTGATCACATGGAGTATAAAGGAAAAAAGGTTTGTGAGGATGTTTGTTGCATTCAAGCCTTTGTGTGATGGGTTTTTGGCCGGTTGCCGACCATACTTGGCAATTGATAGTACTCATTTGACTGGGAAGTATAGAGGTCAGCTAGCAACTGCTTGTGCTGTTGATGGGCACAATTGGTTGTACCCTGTTGCTTATGCAATTATTGACTCAGAAACAACAGAAAGTTGGGATTGGTTCATGGAGAAGCTTCATCAAGCTATTGGTTGTCCACCTGGACTTGCAATCTGTTCGGATGCAGGGAAAGGGATTGATAGTGCAATTGAAGAGGTGTATAAGTATGCTGAACATAGGGAATGCATGCGCCACTTGGTTGTCAACTTTAAGAAAAAAATTCATGGTAAAGTATTTGATGACCATATGTGGCCAGCAGCTTATTCATGGACTCCAGAAGCTTTCGAAGCCCACATGGCAGCCATACATGAGAAAAAACCTAAAGCAATAGAGTACTTGACAAGATACCATAGTAGGCTTTGGTCCAGGAGCAAATTTTCCACTTCCTAAAAGGTGGATTATGTGACAAACAATCTGGCCGAGTGCTTCAACAACTAGATTAACAAGCACAAGGGCATGATGCTGTTTCAGTTGGTGGACAAAATTAGAAGGAAGATATTAGTCAAGATGGAGAAGAGGAGGAGGATTGCCAAAAAATTGGAAGGCCATCGTATACTACCTAGTGTCATGAAGGAGTTGAATGCAAAGAGTAGAGGGTTGGACATAGAGTATGAGAGGATTGACCACATGAAAGCAGAGTGAGTGAGGGTGGTGAAGATGGAAAGCGACATGTTGTGGATCTGGACATGAGGACATGCACATGTAGAGAATTCCAAGTATCAGGGAAGCCTTGCAAGCATGCCATTTCCTTCATCACCGGAATTAGAGGGGTCACTATAGAAGGCTTTGTTGATGATTACTATAGTGTTGCCAAGTTCGCAGCAGCATATACTCCTGTAATGCCGGGGCTTACTGATGCATCTCAATGGCCAAAGAAAACCCATGAATTCTTTTTGCACCCTCCAATCCTTCAAAGGGCTCCTGGGAGGCCAAAAGTAGAGAGGCACAAGAGTGGTGCTGAGCATAGCAAGAGCAAGAGAAGAAAAGGACAGCATCAGTGCCCAATTTGCAAAGACTATGGTCATAGATGGCAAGGTTGCAAAAATGTTGTTCCAGATGCAAAAGAAGCGTATGCTGATGTGGCAAAAGAAAGAAGGTAAGAGTGTAATTTTGTTAACAATTATCATGCATATAACAATGCTAATGTTCTTTTGGTCATATAGGAAAAAAAGAAATAAATCCAAAGTTGCAGCAAGGAGTGGTGACGCTAATATTCAAGCAATCGAAGGTACCCAACCAACGCTACCCCTTCCATGTTCAACTACCAACCCAAGTGAAGTAGATGTGGCGAAGTCAACATCATCTAAATCTGTGAGGTAAATGACACCTTAGTTTTCATGATTATATTGTGCTTCTCTTTCACAATCATATCATCTACTTATACATGAATTGTTAATTTAGGTCCAAAACCGGTTCGAACCAAATTGAGAGCACCTCAATGGAAATTGCATCAACACCAAAGCGGCACAAGGGCAAGTCGAAGGCAAAGGTGATCCCAGCTGCAGCGGACAGCCCCGCAATGGCCACTCGAAGCAAGAAAAGGCAACCAAACAGCCCTGTGATGGCCACTCGTAGCAAGAAAAAACTAAAAGTCTGAACTTGTTTCTTTCTATGACATTTTTAGACTTGTTTTCTTGCACTGGACATTGGTCTCTTTTGTGCATTTCAATTTCTTGTACTGGACATTGGTCTCTTTTGTGCACTTCAGTTTCTTGTACTGGACTATGAGTACCATGTCTATTTCTCCTGTTTACTATCCTCATTATGTGTTATGATGCAAATATATTATTGTCATGCTTATAACTGTTTGATCCTGAAATTACAAGCAAGGTGCTGCCAAATTTTTATAGAGAAATATTTATCTTAATATATGTTATTCTCATGCAAGCTAGCTCCAGCAAGGTGCTACCTTTTATCCTTGCTATGTGTTATGATAAAAATACTATATTGTTCTCATAAATTGTTTGATTTATAATTACAAGCAAGGTGTTGCCAATTTTTTTAACAGAAATATGTAATCTCAATATGTTATGATAATTTGAACAGAAGTGGTTCAGCATGGTTAAAAGGAGCAATATGTAAGGTTGCTCATTTGCCATTAAGGGCAAAATCGTCATTTTGCTTACTTTAACAGAAGTGGTTAACACCAAGTAAACGACTGATGGCAAATTAGCAACGAAACAAGCTTGTAAGTGGTAGAAAAGCAACGTTAGTTTGTTCGATGGCAAATGAGCAATGACCGAGCTTGTCAATGGTAAATAAGCAATTGTCTCTTCTGGTAAAGTTTTTCTCACACAATAAATAACAAAGTGAAGAAATGAACTTCAGCTCAACCACTCGTCGGCGTTGGAAACGCTTGCTTTGAACCAGAGGTGATTCTCTAGGAAGGGCCAGCTACTGTCAATCTCGAGACCAACGCAGGACTGATCATCGAGGCTGAAGCGGCCTATGTCAGGACCCATATTGGGACGGTAGGGAAGCATAGTAATGTCCGAGGTATAGATACAGTTGCTTCTCATAAATGGTAGTAACATTGTGTCAATAACAGCTAGATCGCCTTCCACCATCATCGGATGGTTTTGTCCAAGGAAGAGCGAGTTTCCTCCAAGACTTTCAATACTGAACCAGGGAGAAGGTGTTGGCGCTAGTACACTAGTATCCATCCCGTATACGCCACAACGGATGTTGGAATAGGCCCGGAGAGTGCGACCATGCGAGACAACACTTGCTTCCTTAGTAACATCAACAGTGCCATGTATACAGACAAGAAGAGGTGATCTATCGGAATAAGTTGCCAGGCGCCACTGAGTATATGGGTCCTGCTCGTCCCCATGCTCGTAAAATTTTTCAAGTATAGGTGGTGGAATGTTCACAAGACCTTGGAAACACAAGAAGGTTAATTAGTAAAGGGAAACTAGCTAACCCGCATGCATGTGGATGAAACAATTATAATTACGGTGAAAGACAAACGTACCGAAAGCATCAGGGTTCCATGCAAAAACAGTGCCACGAGTGGTGGCAACAAACACAAGACCCTCGTATTGAATTGCATCACAGTACTCATCCGTGTACATAAATTGATTTTTGAGCAATATCCATCGAGGTGTGGAAGTAAGGACGGCAACAAGCTTGTCGAAGATAGCAATGATACGTCTCCAACGTATCTATAATTTTTGATTGCTCCATGCTATATTATCTACTGTTTTGGACATTATTGGGCTTTATTATCCACTTTTATATTATTTTTGGGACTAACCTATTAACCGGAGGCCCAACCTAGAATTGCTATTTTTGCCTATTTTAGGGTTTTGAAGAAAAGGAATATCAAACGGAGTCCAAACGGAATGAAACCTTTGCGGACGTGATTTTCTCACCGAACATGATCCAGGAGACTTGGACCCTATGTCAAGAAACAAAGGAGGAGGCCACGAGGTAGGGGGCGCGCCCTCCACCCTCGTGGGCCCCCTGTTGCTCCACCGATGTACTCCTTCCTCCTATATACACCTACGTACTCCCAAACGACCAGATATGGAGCCAAAACCCTAATTCCACCGCCGCAACTTTCTGTATCCACGAGATCCCATCTTGGGCCTGTTCTGGAGCTCCGTCGGAGGGGGTATCCATCATGGAGGGCTTCTACATCAACACCATAGCCCCTCCGATGAAGTGTGAGTAGTTTACCTCAGACCTACGGGTCCATAGTTATTAGCTAGATGGCTTCTTCTCTCTTGTTGGATCTCAATACAATGTTCTCCCCCTCTCTTGTGGAGATCTATTCGATGTAATCTTCTTTTTGCGGTGTGTTTGTTGAGACCGATGAATTGTGGGTTTATGATCAAGTCTATCTATGAACAATATTTGAATCTTCTCTGAATTCTTTTATATATGATTGGTTATCTTTGAAAGTCTCTTCAAATTATCAGTTTGGTTTGGCCTACTAGACTAATCTTTCTTGCAATGGGTGAAGTGCTTAGCTTTGGGTTCAATCTTGTGGTGTCCTTTCCCAGTGACCGTAGGGGCAGCAAGGCACGTATTGTATTGTTGCCATGGAGGATAACAAGATAGGGTTTTAATCATATTGCATGAGTTTATCCCTCTACATCATGTCATCTTGCTTAAGGCGTTACTCTGTTTTCATTAACTTAATACTCTATGTAACACCCCAGATGTAACTTTCCCAATTTGTACTCCAACTCTTGCCGTCTCCGGCGTTAAGTTATATTTATTTCCTCGGGTTCGGGTTTTGTCTCCGCATGTTGTTGTCGTTGTCATGCATCTCATATCATGTCATCATGTGCATTGCATCTGCATACGTGTTCATCTCATGCATTCGAGCATTTTCCCCGTTGTCCGTTTTGCATTCCGGCGCTTCGTTCTCCTCCGGTGGCCATTTCTAGATTTCTTTCGTGTGTGGGGATTAAACATTTCCGATTGGACCGAGACTTGCCAAGCGGCCTTGGTTTACTATCGGTAGACCGCCTGTCAAGTTTCGTACCATTTGGACTTCGTTTGATACTCCAACGGTTAACCGAGGGACCGAAAAGGCCTCGTGTGTGTTGCAGCCCAACACCCCTCCAATTTGGCCCAAAACCCACCAAACTCTGCTCCATCATCTAGGGCGTTCGATCACGATCGCGTGGCTGAAGACCACACCTCATTTGGACTCTCCTAGCTCCTCCTATGCCTATAAATTGGTCCCTCTCGAAATATCCCGGATCCCCTCTCCCCGAAACCCTAATTCCCAGATCCGCACCGGCAGGACACGTCCGCCCCGGCCGGACGCGTCCGCGGCCGCCCCCTCACCAATCGCCGCCTGCCATGTCGACCGCCACTTGCCCGCCGCCGCCCGAGGCCCAGGGAGCCCGGAGCCGGCCCCCGCGGCCCGAGCCGCCCGCGCCGCCTCCATCCGCGCTGCGCCGCCTCCTCCCTCGCCACCGGCCGCCGCGCCGCCGCGGTCCACCCCGCCGCCACCGTCGCCACCTCGTCGCCCGGGCCGCCGCAGCCACCGCCGACCCCGGCCGCCGCGCGCCGCCTCTCCTCCCGAGCCGCCGCGCCTCCGCGCTCCGGCCGCTGCGCCGGCGACCTCCCCGGCCTCGCCTCGCCCTCGCCGGCCGCCGGCGACCTCGGATCCGCCGGCCGTGAACAGTGCGCCGCCGCCTCGGATTTCGCGCCGGTCAAACCCTAGATCTGAGGGTTGTTTTTTTCCTAAGTCCTCAGAAGTTTTAGTTCATATGCCCATGTTCGCGGCTCCGTAACTTTGCATCTGTAGCTCCGATTCATGCATATAGCATATCAAAATGTTCATCTCAGAGAGTACATCATTTCATTTCATTGCATCATTTTCATTTGAGCTCATATTGATGCCCGAAATGCTGTTAGAAGAGGGCTACTTGAGTTAATTGTCAGATCTGCTACTCCGTTTAGCACTTTTGTCATTTTTGCCATAATTATTGTGTGCATGATATGCCCGTGAGTTCTACATGTGTTTTGTTAAGGGTTTTGTTATCTTTCCAGAGGTGCAACCCATGTATTTTTAGGATGTGTGTGGTGACTTGTGCAAGCTTGCAAAGTGGTGCACTTGCTAAGTCTGTTTTCAGGGACTTAGTAATTTCACTAAGTCCTGGAGCTGTTTATCTCATGATGCCATATGTTCTTGTTGTTTCCTAGTGATCCGTGCCTCTTTTGAGGATGATCAGTAAGGGAGTTTTGTTAATCTTATAGTGCTCTATCCATGCATGTCTTTGTTTGCAATTATGGAGCACCCTAGATTGAGTCAATCGAGCTCTAATTTTGCTACTTTGTGAATCTGGGCAGATTGTCAACTTGTTTGCAATTTTGCCGGTGATGTTGTAGTTGATCCGTGCATGCTATGCTATTGTTCTTGCCATGTCTAGCTTGCATTTTGTGCCTTCTTGATGGATGTATGCTTGTCTTGCCATGACTTGCACCGTAGTGAGTGCATCGAGCTCGTAAACATGCCTACTTGAGTTATATTTCAGCATGTGTCAGTTTTCACAAAGTCTGAAAACTGATTATGTTTTTGCTATGTTCACATGCTTGCAATTGTATTTTCTGATCCCTTTTGGCTCAAGGTCACTAAGGGACTTTTGTTAAGCTCTTTGAGTAGCTCCATGCCATGCTTTACTTTGCCATGTTCAGGTCCTGTAGCATGTAGTTTTGTTGCTCCGAAGAGGGCTACCTGATCTGAAATTCCAGACAAGTGTTGATTTCACTAAGTCTGAGATCTGTTTGCCATTTGCATTTTTGCCATGCGTGTTTGAACCTGTTAATGGATGATTTGGCCGTAGCTCAGTGCTAGACTTTTGTTAAGCATCTTGTGTGCATCCCTGCCATGTATTTTGTTGTCATGTTTGGGTGCTGTAGCATGTTCATCTCATTGCATTTAGATGCCTACTTGCTGTAAATCGCAGACCGGTGTCATTTTTGAATCGCTTGCCATTTCCAAACCGTAACTCCGATTCCGGCGTTCTTTATATTGTTTTCAAGCGATTTCATCTCATCTTTCCAGTGGCACACTTGGAATTCCAAGTTGAGGCCAGGTTCATGCATTTCCTGTCATATCTTGCATTTGGCATCCCGCATCGCATCCCGCATAGCATATCATCATTTCATCATATTGCTTGTTCTTGCACGTGGTTGATTGTATCCTTGTTGCTTGTTTGTCTTGTTTGGGTAGAGCCGGGAGACGAGTTCGCTAACGAGGAGCCCGTTGAGTTTGCTTTCGAGGATCCAGTCAACTCTGACAACTGTGCAGGCAAGATGATCATACCCTCGAAATCACTACTATCTTTGCTATGCTAGTTTGCTCGCTCTTTTGCTATGCCAATGCTACGATGCCTACCACTTGCTTGCAAGCCTCCCAAATTGCCATGTCAAACCTCTAACCCACCTTGTCCTAGCAAACCGTTGATTGGCTATGTTACCGCTTCGCTCAGCCCCTCTTATAGCGTTGCTAGTTGCAGGTGAAGATTGGAGGCCCGTTCCTTGTTGGAACATTTATTTACTTGTTGGGATATCATTATATTGCCATGTTATCTTAATGCATCTATATACTTGGTAAAGGGTGGAAGGCTCGGCCTCTCGCCTAGTGTTTTGTTCCACTCTTGCCGCCCTAGTTTCCGTCATATCGGTGTTATGTTCCCGGATTTTGCGTTCCTTACGCGGTTGGGTTATAATGGGAACCCCTTGATATTTCGCCTTGATTAAAGCTTTTCCAGCAATGCCCAACATTGGTTTTACCATTCGCCACCTAGCCTTTTCTTTCCCTTGGGTTCTGCAGACTCAAGGGTCATCTTATTTTACCCCCCCGGGCCAGTGCTCCTCTGAGTGTTGGTCCAACCGAGCGATGTCCGGGGCTACCAGGGGCAACTCTGGGCTGGCCTACCCGACGTCTGGCTCATCTGAGTGTGCCCTGAGAACAGAGATATGTGCAGCTCCTATCGGGATTTGTCGGCACATTCGGGCGGTGTTGCTGGTCTTGTTTTAACCTGTCGAAGTGTCTTGAATTACCGAGATACCGAGTCTGATCGGAACGTCTTGGGAGGAGGTCTATTCCTTCGTTGACCGTGAGAGCTTGTCATGGGCTAAGTTGGGACTCCCCTGCAGGGATTGAACTTTCGAAAGCCGTGCCCGCGGTTATGGGCAGATGGGAATTTGTTAATGTCCGGTTGTAGATAACTTGAACCTTAACTTAATTAAAATGAATCAACTGAGTGTGTTACCGTGATGGCCTCTTCTCGGCGGAGTCCGGGAAGTGGACACGGTGTTGGAGTAATGTTTGCGCAGGTTGCTCTCTAGTTTCTCGCTCGCGCTTTGCCTCCTCTTCTCGCTCTCCTTTGCGAATAAGTTAGCCACCATATTGCTAGTCGCTTGCTGCAGCTCCACATATTTACCTTGCCTTACCTATAAGCTTAAATAGTCTTGATCGCGAGGGTGCGAGATTGCTGAGTCCCTGTGGCTCACAGATTACTATTACACCAGATGCAGGGCCTGATGATTCCGCTCCAGGAGACGCGTATGAGCTCAAGTGGGAGTTCGACGAAGACTCTCAACGTTACTATGTTTCCTTTCCCGATGATCAGTAGTGGTGCCCAGTTGGGGGTGAATGGGACCGTGTCGCATGTTGGGTTCTCTTTTATTTTGGCGCCGTAGTCGGGCCATGAGTGTTTGGATGATGTAATGTTATTTATGTACTTGATTGACGTGGCGAGTGTAAGCCAACTATGTTATCTCCCCTTTATTATTTATATTACATGGGATGTTGTGAAGATTGCCTAACTTGCGACATATGCCTTCAATGCGATTATGCCTCTAAGTCGTGCCTCGACACGTGGGAGATATAGTCGCATCGAGGGTGTTACAAGTTGGTAATCAGAGCCTTCCCCGACCTTAGGAGCCCCATTGCTTGATCGTTTTTAGCGGCCGAGTTGTGTCTAGAAAAATGTTTTGAGTCTTTAGGAATTATATATCGGAGAGTTTAGGAATTCTTTTTACTTCCCAGTCTCCTCATCGCTCTGGTAAGGCATCCTGACGTAGAGTTTTGACTCTTCTCTTCTCAAATTTCACTAAATTTTTTTAGGATCACGCGGGTATCTTGGAATCGTTCCGATGGTTTTATGATGAAGAATATTGACTTGGTGCCTCCTGTCAGGGGTTTAGTGGAAGTGTCCCGGGGAGTTGAGCTCTGAGGTGTTGTCATCATAATTTTATCGTTGCAGTTCTGGAATACCTGAGTTTAGTACGCCGACATCGAAAATCTCTTTTATGCAGTTCGTTGGTGAGATAACCTCGACGCCACCCAGTACTGGGGCGGGAGTTCGGGAGTATCGCCATAACTTGTATAACGGATGCTTTTCGAAGGTTGAGGTAGATGGTTTCCGAAGGTTTCTTGGTTATGTGTTGAAGGATGGATACAGCTGGATGTAGGAATTGCTAGTTTGGGTGAGATATTATGCTTCCCCTGTATCCCCAACACCTGATTGCATAACCGGAAAGGTTCGGGAGTTTCATAGGTGGGAATTCTAGTAGCTCTAGTTCTTCTTCCACGGATATTGGTTTGAGATTGGGATTTCTTACCGATTATTCGTTCTTGATCCGTACCTTGTTGATTTATTTCTCTACCTTAATTCTACGTGGCTTCTCAATTTATGGATATGTGACCATTTCAAGAGGAATGCATTCGTTCATTTTGTTCGGATGTGAAGACTATATGTTGCAATTTTCATTCCGTTGGATTCAGCTTCAATACTTATCTGTCAATGTGCTAATGGTGGTCAACCTCTTCAGGATGGCTCCTCCAACGCGCACGACTCCGAATCCTGATCCGCCACCACCTCCACCTCCTCCAGAGGCATGGCAAGCTGTGATGGCCGCAACCAATGCAAACACACAGTTGATCATGCAAATTCTTCAAGAGCGCAATCAAGGCAACCAAGGGAATCAAGGCAGCAATCAGAATCACTTTGCTACACTCAACCAGTTCCTTGCTAACGGGCCAAAGACTTTCAGCAATTGTGTTGAGGCAACCGATGCTGATGATTGGCTTGTGGATCTGTGCAAGCATTTCGAGTGCAGTAACGTCAGGCCTGAGGACTTTGTCAAGTTCGCTTCCTTCCAACTCAAAGATCAAGCTGCATAATGGTTCCAGCAGTACAAGGACTCCAGAGGTGGACGTGTTATCACTTGGGATGATTTTCGTCGAGATTTCCGAGCTCATCATATTCCCCAGAGCATGGTTGAAAGCAAGCGTGAGGAATTCCGCAATCTGAAGCAAGGCTCTTTGTCTGTCTATGACTACAACAAGTTGTTCCAGAAGCTCGCCCGCTTTGCCAAGCAGGACGTCCCTGATGAGAAGAGCATGATATATCAGTTCAAGGGTGGTCTCAGAGAAGAAATCCAACTAGCTCTTGTTCTCTTCGAGCCCTTGAGATATGATGAGTTCTACAACATGGCACTGAAGCAAGAGGCTGCTCAGTTGAGGTGTGATGCTTCCAAGAAGCGAGTCAGAGATGTTACTCCTTATTCCTCTACTCAAGGGGTCAAGTAGCAGAAGTTTTGGCTTCCTCCTCCTCCGTTCCGTCAGCCGTATCAGCAGAAGAGCAAAGGTGGCAGTGGTTCTTCCCACCCACCCAACCCTGGCTTTTAGAACAAGACTTCATCTCAAGCTCCAAGATCGAGTGCTCCGTATCACCGTCCGCTTTCAGAGGTCACGTGCCACAAGTACCAATAGAAGGGTCACTATGCCAACAAGTGTTTCAACCAGAGGCATCTTCCTCCTCCTCCTCCTCCTCCTGTCAGATCGGCAAGTACAACTGTGGTCAAGCATAACCCCAAGTTCGCCAAGGTCAACTTGATGAATGCATCTCAGGCAGAGGACTCGTCAGATGTGATCATGGGTAACCTTCCTGTTAATGATATTCCAGCTAAAGTTCTTTTTGACACGGGTGCATCGCATTGTTTCATCTCGAGGCCATTTGTTTCTAAGCATGAGTTGCCTTTACAAGATTTGCCTAGACAGTTATCTGTTGTTTCTCCGGGTAAATTCATGAATGCAAGCGCTATTGCCCCAGATGTTTCTATCACTTTGGGCGATTACAAGTTTCTCTCTTCTCCGGTGGTTCTTGGTAACTCGGATATTGATCTTATTCTCGGAATGGATTGGCTTTCTAAGCACAAGGCACATCTTGATTGTGCTGCCAGGCAGATTCAATTGACTCATTCGTCTGAGGATGTAATTGTCTTTGCCGCTCGTGATGATATTATCCGTCTGTTTTCTCTCAATGAGAAGGGTGAATTGGATGCCATCTCTCAAATTCCAGTCGTTTGCGAATACCAAGACGTCTTTCCAGAAGAGCTCCCAGGAATGCCTCCGCATCGGCCAGTTGAATTCGTTATTGATCTTGAGCCTGGCACGGAACCTGTGTGCAAACGTCCTTACAAGCTCGGACCTGAAGAGTTGAAGGAGCTGAAGAAGCAACTCGATATTCAAGAGAAAATGGGTCTTATCCGGCCTAGTTCTTCTCTGTGGGGTTGTGGTGTTCTTTTTGTGAAGAAGAAGGATGGAACGGACCAATTTTGTGTTGATTACCATCCAGTGAACAAGAAGACCATCAAGAACAAATACCCACTTCCCAACATCAATGAGCTGTTCAAACAACTCAAAGGTGCCCAAGTATTCTCCAAGCATGATCTCCGTATGGGTTATCACCAGATTCGCATTCGTGAAGAAGATATTCCCAAGACAGCATTCAGAACAAGCTTTGGTTTATATGAATACTCTGTCATGTCTTTTGGCCTCGTCAACGCTCCTCCGACGTTCTCTCGCATGATGAATTTCATCTTCAATGCCTACACCAATAACTTCATTTTGGTCTATCTCGACGACATTCTGGTTTTCTCCAAGAACAAGGAAGATCATGCCAAGCACTTGCGTTTGGTTCTCGATAAGCTCAGAGAACATCAGTTCTACGCCAAGTTCTCCAAGTGTGAATTTTGGCTCGATGAGGTTCTTTATCTTGGTCATATCATCTCTGCCAAGGGCATTGCCGTGAATCCTGAGAAGGTGTCCGCAATTGTGAATTGGGAACCTCCTCAGAACGTGAAGCAACTCCGTAGCTTCCTCGGTCTCGCAAGCTATTGCCGAAGATTCGTTGAAAACTTTTCTAAGATCGCGAAGCCTCTCTCTAATCTTCTTCAGAAGCACGTCAAGTACGTTTGGTCTCCGGAGTGTGATATTGCTTTCAACACTTTGAAAGAGAAATTGATCACTGCTCCAGTTCTGACTCCACCTGATGAATCCAAGCCGTACAAGGTCTTTTGTGATGCCTCTCTCCAAGGTCTTGGCGCAGTATTGATGCAAGAGAAGAAAGTTGTTGCTTATACATCTCGCCAGTTGAAGCCTAATGAGAAGAACTACCCCACTCATGATCTCGAGTTGGCGGCAGTTGTGCATGCTCTTTTGACTTGGAGACATCTTCTATTGGGAAGAAAAGTGGACATTTTCACTGATCACAAGAGTCTTAAGTACATCTTCACTCAGCCTAATCTCAACCTCAGGCAAACTCGATGAGCAGAAAGGCCTACTGCAACAGTTTGATTCTCAAGCATTATCAACCCGAGCTTTGTGAAGCTTTCCGCAAACTTAATCTACAAGTTGTTCCTCAAGGCTTCCTCGCCAACCTTCAAGTCTCTCCTACCTTAGAAGACCAGATTCTCCAAGCCCAGCTTCTTGATGCTATGGTGAAAAATGTGAAGATTGGGATTGCCAAGAGCCAGTCCAAGTACAAGTGCTACCGCCTTGATGACAAGGACACTCTCTTCTTCGAGGATCGTATTGTTGTACCCAAAGGTGACCTCCGTAAAGTGATCATGAACGAGGCTCACAATTCTCTCCTCTCCATCCACCCTGGGAGCACGAAGATGTATCAGGACCTTAAGCAAGCTTATTGGTGGACTCGAATGAAGCGTGAGATTGCTCAATTCGTGAATGAATGTGATGTCTGCAGAAGAGTGAAGGTAGAACACCAAAGGCCAGCAGGTCTCCTCCAACCTCTTGCCATTCCAGAATGGAAGTTTGACCACATTGAAATGGACTTCGTGACTGGGTTTCCAAAGTCCAAGCGTGGCAATGATGCTATATTTGTTGTCATCGACAAACTCACCAAAGTGGCTCATTTTCTGCCTATCAAAGAGTCGAATACTGCAGCTCAATTGGCGGAACTCTATACCTCTTGTATTGTCTCTCTGCACGGTATTCCTCAAGTGATCTCTTCAGACCGTGGCAGCATCTTTACCTCGAAGTTTTGAGATTCTTTTCAGAAGGCCATGGGCACGAACATCCGCTTCAGCACAACTTTCCATCCTTAAACTAGCGGTCAAGTCGAGCGTGTCAACCAGATTCTTGAAGATATGCTCAGGGATTGTGTGATCTCCTTTGGCATAAAGTGGGAGGATTGTCTTCCTTATGCTGAATTCTCCTACAACAACAGTTTTCAAGCAAGTTCGGGCAAGGCCCCTTTTGAAATTCTGTATGGCAGGAAGTGTCGTACCCCTCTCAACTAGTCCGAAACCGGTGAACGTCAGCTTTTGGGTAATGACTTAATCACAGAGGCAGAAGAAATGTGCATAGTCATTCGAGATAACCTCAAAGCGGCACAATCCCGCCAGAAGAGCTAATATGATAGCAAGCACCGTTATTTGATTTTCGAGATCGGAGATCATGTTTACCTTCGCATCTCTCCTATGAGAGGTACTCATCGCTTCGGTATCAAAGGGAAACTTGCCCCTAGATACATGGGACCTTTCAAGATTGTCAGCAAGAGAGGCGACCTCGCCTATCAACTCGAGCTTCCTTCAAACTTTGCAAATGTTCATGACGTGTTCCATGTCTCTCAGCTTCGAAAGTGCTTCAAGACTCCTGACCGCACCGTCAACTTCGAGGACATTGAGCTCCAAGAAGATCTCTCCTATCATGAGCACCCAGTTGCTATTCTTGAAGAGACTGAATGCAAGACTCGCAACAAGTCAATCAAATTTCTCAAAGTCAAGTGGTCACACCATTCCGACCGTGAAGCTATCTGGGAACGCGAGGATCACCTCCGTTTTGAGTACCCGGCGTTCTTTCAGTCCTATATCTCAGGATGAGATCCTTTCGTAGTGGTGGAGTGTTGTAACACCCCGGATGTAACTTTCCCAATTTGTACTCCAACTCTTGCCGTCTCCGGCATTAAGTTATATTTATTTCCTCGGGTTCAGGTTTTGTCTCCGCGTCTTGTTGTCGTTGTCATGCATCTCATATCATGTCATCATGTGCATTGCATCTACATACGTGTTCATCTCATGCATTCGAGCATTTTCCCCGTTGTCCGTTTTGCATTCCGGCGCTTCGTTCTCCTCCGGTGGCCATTTCTACCTTTCTTTCGTGTGTGGGGATTAAACATTTCTGGATTGGACCGAGAATTTCCAAGCGGCCTTGGTTTACTACCGGTAGACCGCCTGTCAAGTTTCGTACCATTTGGACTCCGTTTGATACTCCAACGGTTAACCGAGAGACCGAAAAGGCCTCGTGTGTGCTGCAGCCCAACACCCCTCCAATTTGGCCCAAAACACACCAAACTCGGCTCCATCATCTAGAGCGTTCGATCACGATCGCGTGGCCGAAAACCGCACCTCATTTGGACTCTCCTAGCTCCTCCTATGCCTATAAATAGGCCCCCCTCGAAATATCCCGGATCCCCTCTCCCCGAAACCCTAATTCCCAGATCCGCGCCAGCCGGACACATCCGCCCCGGCCGGACGCGTCCGCCGCCGCCCCCTCGCCCACTCGCCGCCTGCCACGTCAGCCGCCATCTGCCCGCCGCCGCCCGAGGCCCGTGGAGCCCGGAGCCGGCCCCCGCGGCCCGAGCCGCCCGCGTTGCCTCCATCCGCGCCGCGCCGCCTCCTCCCTCGCCCCCGGCCGCCGCGCCGCCGCGGTCCACCCCGCCGCCACCATCGCCACCTCGTCGCCCGGGCCGCCGCAGCCGCCGCCGACCCCGGCCGCCGCGCGCCGCCTCTCCTCCCGAGCCGCCGCGCCACCAGCCGCGCCGCCGCGCTCCGGCCGCCGCGCCGGCGACCTCTCCAGCCTCGCCTCGCCCTCGCCGGCCGCCGGCGACCTTGGATCCGCTGGCCGTGAACAGTGCCGCTGCCGCCTCGGATTGCGCGCCGGTCAAACCCTAGATCAGAGGGTTGTTTTTTTCCTAAGTCCTCAGAATTTTTAGTTCATATGCCCATGTTTGCGGCTCCGTAACTTTGCATCCGTAGCTTCGATTCATGCATATAGCATATCAAAATGTTCATCTCAGAGAGTACATTATTTCAATCCATCGTATCATTTTCATTTGAGCTCATCTTGACGCCCGAAATGCTGTTAGAAGAGGGCTACTTGAGTTAATTGTCAGATCTGCTACTCCGTTTAGCACTTTTGTCATTTTTGCCATAATTATTGTGTGCATGATATGCCCGTGAGTTCTACATGTGTTTTGTTAAGGGTTTTGTCATCTTTCCATAGGTTCAACCCATGTATTTTTAGGATGTGTGTGGTGACTTGTGCAAGCTTACAAAGTGGTGCACTTGCTAAGTCTGTTTTCAGGGACTTAGTAATTTCACTAAGTCCTGGAGCTGTTTATCTCATGATGCCATATGTTCTTGTTGTTTCCTAGTGATCCGTGCCTCTTTTGAGGATGATCAGTAAGGGAGTTTTGTTAATCTTGTAGTGCTCTATCCATCCATGTCTTTGTTTGCAATTATGGAGCACCCTAGATTGAGTCAATCGAGCTCTAATTTTGCTACTTTGTGAATCTGGGCAGATTGTCAACTTGTTTGCAATTTTGCCGGTGATGTTGTAGTTGATCCGTGCATGTTATGCTATTGTTCTTGCCATTCCTAGCTTGCATTTTGTGCCTTCTTGATGGATGTATGCTTGTCTTGCCATGACTTGCACCATAGTGAGTGCATCGAGCTCGTAAACATGCCTACTTGAGTTATATTTCAGCATGTGTCAGTTTTCACAAAGTCTGAAAACTGATTATGTTTTTGCTATGTTCACATGCTTGCAATTGTATTTTCTGATCCCTTTTGGCTGAAGGTCACTAAGGGACTTTTGTTAAGATCTTTGAGTAGCTCCATGCCATGCTTTACTTTGCCATGTTCAGGTCCTATAGCATGTAGTTTTGTTGCTCCGAAGAGGGCTACCTGATCTGAAATTCCAGACAAGTGTTGATTTCACTAAGTCTGAGATCTGTTTGCCATTTGCATTTTTGCCATGCTTGTTTGAACTTGTTAATGAATGATTTGGCAGTAGCTCAGTGCTAGAATTTTGTTAAGAATCTTGTGTGCATCCCTGCCATGTATTTTATTGTCATGTTTGGGTGCTGTAGCATGTTCATCTCATTGCATTTAGATGCCTACTTGCTGTAAATCGCAGACCGGTGTCATTTTTGTATCGCTTGCCATTTCTAAACCGTAACTCCGATTCCGGCGTTCTTTATATCGTTTTCAAGCGATTTCATCTCATCTTTCCAGTGGCACACTTGGATTTCCAAGTTGAGGCCAGGTTCATGCATTTCCTGTCATATCTTGCATTTGGCATCCCGCATCGCATCCCGCATAGCATATCATCATTTCATCATATTGCTTGTTCTTGCACGTGGTTGATTGTGTCCTTGTTGCTTGTTTGTCTTGTTTGGGTAGAGCCGGGAGATGAGTTCGCTAACGAGGAGCCCGTTTGGTTTGCTTTCGAGGATCCAGTCATTATATTGCCATGTTATCTTAATGCGTCTATATACTTGGTAAAGGGTGGAAGGCTCGGCCTCTCGCCTAGTGTTTTGTTCCACTCTTGCCGCCCTAGTTTCCGTCAAATCGGTGTTATGTTCCCGGTTTTTGCGTTTCTTACGCGGTTGGGTTATAATGGGAACCCCTTGATATTTCGCCTTGATTAAAGCTTTTCCAGCAATGCCCAACATTGGTTTTACCATTCGCCACCTAGCATTTTCTTTCCCTTGGGTTCTGCAGACTCAAGGGTCATCTTATTTTACCCCCCGGGCCAGTGCTCCTCTGAGTGTTGGTCCAACCGAGCGATGTCCGGGGCTACCAGGGGCAACTCTGGGCTGGCCTACCCGATGTCTGGCTCATCTGAGTGTGCCCTGAGAACAAGATATGTGCAGCTCCTATCGGGATTTGTCGGCACATTCGGGCGGTGTTGCTGGTCTTGTTTTAACCTGTCGAAGTGTCTTGAATTACCGAGATACCGAGCCTGATCGGAACGTCTTGGGAGGAGGTCTATTCCTTTGTTGACCGTGAGAGCTTGTCATGGGCTAAGTTGGGACTCCCCTGCAGGGATTGAACTTTCGAAAGCCGTGCCCGTGGTTATGGGCAGATGGGAATTTGTTAATGTCCGGTTGTAGACAACTTGAACCTTAACTTAATTAAAATGAATCAACTGAGTTTGTTACCGTGATGGCCTCTTCTCAGCGGAGTCCGGGAAGTGGACACGGTGTTGGAGTAATGTTTGTGCAGGTTGCTCTCTAGTTTCTCGCTCGCCCTTTGCCTCCTCTTCTCGCTCTCCTTTGCAAATGAGTTGGCCACCATATATGCTAGTCGCTTGCTGCAGCTCCACATATTTACCTTGTCTTACCTACAAGCTTAAATAGTCTTGATCGCGAGGGTGCGAGATTGCTGAGTCCCTGTGGCTCACAGATTACTATAAAACCAGATGCAGGGCCTGATGATTCCGCTCCAGGAGACGCGTATGAGCTCAAGTGGGATTTCGACGAAGACTCTCAATGTTACTATGTTTCCTTTCCCGATGATCAGTAGTGGTGCCCAGTTGGGGGTGAACGGGACCGTTGTCGCATGTTGGGTTCTCTTTTATTTTGGCGCCGTAGTCGGGCCATGAGTGTTTGGATGATGTAATGTTATTTATGTACTTGATTGACGTGGCGAGTGTAAGCCAACTATGTTATCTACCCTTTATTATTTATATTACATGGGATGTTGTGAAGATTGCCTAACTTGCGACATATGCCTTCAATGCGATTATGCCTCTAAGTCGTGCCTCGACACGTGGGAGATATAGTCGCATTGAGGGTGTTACACTCTAGATGCATGTTGGATAGCGGTCGATGAGTGGAGTAGTAGTAGTAGATGTAGGCAGGAGTCGGTCTACTTGTCTCGGACGTGATGCCTATATACATGATCATACCTAGATATTCTCATAACTATGCTCAATTCTGTCAATTGCTCAACAGTAATTCGTTCACCCACCGTAAAATACCTATGCTCTTGAGAGAAGCCACTAGTGAAACCTATGGCCCCCGGGTCTATCTTCATCATATTTATCTTCCAATACTTAGTTATTTCCTTTGCTTTTATTTTACTTTGCACCTTTATCACAAAAATACCAAAAATATTATCTTATCATATCTATCAGATCTCACTCTCGTAAGTGACCGTGAAGGAATTGACAACCCCTTATCGCGTTGGTTGCGAGGAGCTATTTGCTTTGTGTAGGTATGAGGGACTCGCGCGTAGCCTCCTACTGGATCGATACCTTGGTTCTCAAAAACTAAGGGAAATACTTACGCTACTTTGCTGCATCATCCTTTCCTCTTCGGGGAAATCCAACGCAGTGCTCAAGAGGTAGCAAGAAGAATTTCTGGCGCCGTTGCTGGGGAGTCTACGCAAAAGTCAAACATACCAAGTACCCATCACAATCCTTATCTCCTGCATTACATTATTTTCCATTTGCCTCTCATTTTCCTCTCCCCGCTTCACCCTTGCCGTTTTATTCGCCCTCTCTCTCTATCCTCCCTCTCTTTGTCTATTTGCCTCTTTTTGCCTGCTTGCTTTTTGTTTGCTTGTGTGTTGGATAGCTTGCTTGTTTGTCTCAATGGCTCTACCTAGATTTGGTTATCTTCACCTTAAAAGGTTAGAAGAGATCGAAAGCAATGTCAGAGTTTTATGGTTTTGCAATTTGAGCATAATAATTTCTTCAGAAACGAGCTTAAGGAACAGAAAAGTTTTATGAGTTTTATTAATAAAGAGCTCGATGACATGTCTAAAGAATTTGATGGTTTAAGATCCCAAATTGCTTGTCCGGAGAAATTGACTGCTGAAATTTTGGATAAGCAGGCTACCTTAGTTAATAGGATGGCCGCTAAACTGGATTTTTATGAAAATAAAGATGAAGATCTAAAAGTTATTGATGTGTCCCCTGTTAAATCTTTGTTTTGCAATATGAATCTTAATAATGATGGGACTGAATATGATCCACCTTTACCTAGAAGGCGTTCCAAGAATTCGGAGTTTTTAGATCTTGATGCTAAAATTGATGAAAGTGGGATTGAAGAAATTAAAACCCTAGATGTTGCTAAACCCACTATTTTGGATTTCAAGGAATTTAATTATTAAAATTGCTCTTTGATTGATTATATTTCCTTGTTACAATCCGTGCTACATTTTCCTCACGCTTATAGTCAAAATAAAGCGTTCACTAAACATATCGTTGATGCCTTGATGCAATCTTATGAAGAGGTACTTGAGTTGGAAGTTTCTATCCCTAGAAAACTTTATGATGAGTGGGAACCAACTATTAGAATTAAGATTAAATATCATGAGTTCTATGCTTTATGTGATTTGGGTGCTAGTGTTTCCACGATTCCAAAGACTTTGTGTGATTTGTTAGGTTTTGTGATTTTGATGAATTCTCTCTAAACTTGCACCTTGTGGATTTCACTATTAAGAAACCTATGGGAAGAATTAATGATGTTCTTATTGTTTCAAATAGGAATTATGTGCCCATAGATTTTATCGTTCTTGATATAGATTGCAATCCTTCATGTCCTATTATTCTTGGTAGACCTTTCCTTAGAACGATTGGTGCAATTATTGATATGAAGGAAGGAAATATTAGATTCCATTTTCCGTTAAGGAAAGGCATGGAACACTTCCCTATAAAGAAAATTAAATTACCTTATGAATCTATTATGAGAGCCACTTATGTATTGCATACCAAAGATGGCAATACCTAGATCTATCCTTGCTTTTTGTGCCTAGCTAGGGGCGTTAAACGATAGTGCTTGTTGGGAGGCAACCCAATTTTATTTTTATTCCTTGCTTTTTGCTCCTGTTTAGTAGTAATTAATTTACCTATCCTCTGTTTTGGTTGTGTTTTTTGTGTTTAATTAGTGTTTGTGCCAAGTAGAACCGTCGGGAAGACTTGGGGAAAGTCTTAATATCTTGCTGTAAAAAACAGAAACTTTAGCGCTCACGAGAACTGCTGCAATTTTTATTTGGAAAGTGATATTTAGTTAATTATTTTTGCATATGATTAATAAATAAATTCCTCACGTCCATAAATTTATTTTAGAATTTTTGGGGTTCCAGATCTTGCGCTAGCTACAGATTACTACAGACTGTTCCGTTTTTGGCAGATTCTGTTTTGTGTGTGTTGTTTGCTTATTTTGATGAATCTATGGCTAGTAAAATAGTTTATAAACCATAGAGAAGTTGGAATACAGTAGGTTTAACACAATATAAATAAATAATGAGTTCATTACAGTACCTTGAAGTGGTCTTTTGTTTTCTTTCGCTAACGGAGCTCACGAGATTTTCTACTTTGAGTTTTGTGTTGTGAAGTTTTCAAGTTTTGGGTAAAATTTGATGGATTATGGAACAAGGAGTGGCAAGCACCTAAGCTTGGGGATGCCCATGGAACCCCCAAGATAATATAAGGACACCTAAAAGCCAAAGCTTGGGGATGCCCCGGAAGGCATCCCCTCTTTTTGTCTACTTCTACCGGTAACTTTACTTGGAGCTATATTTTTATTCACCACATGATATGTGTTTTGCTTGGAGCGTCTTGTATGATTTGAGTCTTTATTTGCTAGTTTACCACAATCATCCTTGCTGTACACACCTTTTGAGAGAGCCATACATGATTTGCAATTTGTTATAATACTCTATGTGCTTCACTTATATCATTTTGAGTAATATAGTTTTGCTCTAGTACTTCACTTATATCTTTAAGAGCACGGTGGTGGATTTGTTTTATAGAAACTATTGATCTCTCATGCTTCACTTAGATTATTTTGAGAGTCTTAAATAGCATGGTAATTTGCTTAAATAATCCTAACATGCTAGGTATTCAAGATTAGTAAATTTTTCCTTATGAGTGTTTTGAATACTAAGAGAAGTTTGATGCTTGATAATTGTTTTGAGATATGGAAGTAATAATATCAAAGTCGTGCTAGTTGAGTAGTTCTGAATTTGATAAATGCTTGAGTTGAAGTTTGCAAGTCCTGTAGCATGCACGTATGGTAAACATTATGTAACAAATTTGAAACATGAGGTGTTATTTGATTGTCCTCCTTATAAGTGGCGGTCGGGGACGAGCGATGGTCTTTTCCTACCAATCTATCCCCCTGGGAGCATGCGCGTAGTGCTTGGTTTTTGATGGCTTGTAGATTTTTGCAATAAGTATGTGAGTTCTTTATGACTAATGTTGAGTCCATGGATTATACGCACTCTCACCCTTCCATCATTGCTAGCCTCTTTGGTACCGTGCATTGCCCTTTCTCACATTGAGAGTTGGTGAAAACTTCGCCGGTGCATCCAAACCCCGTGATATGATATGCTCTTTCATACATAAACCTCCTTATATCTTCCTCAAAACATCCACCATACCTACCTATTATGGCATTTCCACAGCCATTCCGAGATATATTGCCATGCGACTTTCCACCATTCCTTTTATCATGACATATTCATCATTGTCATATTTCTTAGCATGATCATGTAGTTGACATAGTATTTGTGGCAAAGCCACCATTCATAATTTTCATACATGTCACTCTTGATTCATCGCATATCCCGGTACACCGCCAGAGGCATTCATATAGAGTCATCTTTTGTTCTAGTATCGAGTTGTAATCATTGAGTTGTAAATAAATAGAAGGGTGATGATAATCATTAATAGAGCATTATCCCCCCCCCCCAAAAAAAAGAAAAAAGAGAAAGGCCAAAAAAAGAAAGGCCAATAAAAAAGGGACAATGCTACTATCCTTTGCCACACTTGTGCTTCAAAGTAGCACCATAATCTTCATGATAGAGAGTCTTTTGTTTTGTCACTTTCATATACTAGTGGGAATTTTCATTATAGAACTTGGCTTGTATATTCCAACAATGGGCCTCCTCAAGTGCCCTAGGTCTTCGTGAGCAAGCAAGTTGGATGCACACCCACTTAGTTTCTTTTGTTGCGCTTTCATACATTCATAGCTCTAGTGCATCCGTTGCATGGCAATTCCTACTCCTCGCTTTAACATCAATCGATGGGCATCTCCATAACCCATTGATTAGCCTCGTTGATGTGAGACTTTCTCCTTCTTGTATTCTCCACATAACCCCCATCATCATATTCTATTTCCACCCATAGTGCTATATCCATGGCTCGCGCTCATATATTGCGTGAAAGTTTATAGGTTTGAGATCACTAAAGTATGAAAAAAATGCTTGGCTTGTCATTGGGTTGTGCATGATGAGAGCATTCTTGTGTGACGAAAATGAAGCATGACTAAACTATATGATTTTGTAGGGATGAACTTTCTTTGGCCATGTTATTTTGAGAAGACATAATTGCTTAGTTAGTATGCTTGAAGTATTATTATTTTTATGTCAATATGAACTTTTATCTTGAATCTTTCGGATCTGAATATTCATACCACAATTAAGAAGAATTACATTAAAATTATGCCAAGTAGCACTCCGCATCAAAAATTCTGTTTTTATCATTTACCAACTCGAGGACGAGCAGGAATTAAGCTTAGGGATGCTTGATACGTCTTGAACGTATCTATAATTTCTGATTGCTCCATGCTATATTATCTATTGTTTTGGACATTATTGGGCTTTATTATCCACTTTTATATTATTTTTGGGACTAACCTATTAACCGGAGGCCCAGCCTAGAATTGTTGTTTTTGCCTATTTTAGGGTTTCGAAGAAAAGGAATATCACACGGAGTCCAAACGGAATGAAACCTTCGGGAACGTGATTTTCTCACCGAACATGATCCAGGAGACTCGGTCCCTACGCCAAGAAACAAAGGAGGAGGCCACGAGGTAGGGGGTGCGCCTACCCCCCCCCCCCCAAGCGCGCCCTCCAGCCTCGTGGGCCCCCTATTGCTCCACCGACGTACTCATTCCTCTTATATATACCTACGTACCCCCAAATGATCAGATACGGAGCCAAAACCCTAATTCCACCGCCGCAACTTTCTGTATCCACGAGATCCCATCTTGGGGCATGTTCCGGAGCTCCACCGGAGGGGGTATCCATCATGGAGGGCTTCTACATCAACACCATAGCCCCTCCGATGAAGTGTGAGTAGTTTACCTCAGACCTACGCGTCCATAGTTATTAGCCAGATGGCTTATTCTCTCTTTTTGGATCTCAATAGAATGTTCTCCCCCTCTCTTGTGGAGATCTATTCGATGTAATCTTCTTTTTGCGGTGTGTTTGTTGAGACCGATGAATTGTGGGTTTATGATCAAGTCTATCTATGAACAATATTTGAATATTCTCTGAATTCTTTTATGTATGATTGGTTATCTTTGCAAGTCTCTTCGAATTATCAGTTTGGTTTGGCCTACTAGATTGATCTTTCTTGCAATGGGAGAAGTGCTTAGCTTTGGGTTCAATCTTGCGGTGTCCTTTCCCAGTGACAGTAGGGGCAGCAAGGCACATATTGTACTGTTGCCATCGAGGATAACAAGATGGGGGTTTCATCATATTGCATGAGTTTATCCCTCTACATCATGTCATCTTGCTTAAGGCATTACTCTGTTTTCATTAACTTAATACTCTAGATGCATGCTGGATAGCGGTCGATGAGTGGAGTAATAGTAGTAGATGCAGGAAGGAGTCGGTCTATTTGTCTCGGACGTGATGCCTATATACATGATCATACCTAGATATTCTCATAACTATGCTCAATTCTGTCAATCGCTCAACAGTAATTCGTTCACCCACCGCAAAATACCTATGCTCTTGAGAGAAGCCACTAGTGAAACCTATGGCCCCGGGTCTATCTTCATCATATTAATCTTCCAACACTTAGTTATTTCCTTTGCTTTTATTTTACTTTGCACCTTTATCACAAAAATACCAAAAATATTATCTTATCATATCTATCAGATCTCACTCTCGTAAGTGACCGTGAAGGGATTGACAACCCCTTATAGCGTTGGTGGCGAGGAGCTGTTTGCTTTGTGCAGGTACGAGGGACTCGCTCATAGCCTCCTACTGGATTGATACCTTGGTTCTCAAAAACTGAGGGAAATACTTACGCTACTTTGCTGCATCATCCTTTCCTCTTCAGGGAAATCCAACGCAGTGCTCAAGAGGTAGCAAGCAACAACTTCATAGTTCGTGTAATCCCAAGAGCGGTTGGGAACTCGACAAATTGCTATCTTCCATAGACGACAGTCAGCATGATCGTATTTGAACTCACATAGAATACCGGTGTACTCAACCTCTGGGCAGTCGTCTGAGATTTTTGGAAGTGGAACCCGGTGACGAGTGTACACATTCACAAGTTTCCACTCGTAGTTGTACCCAATATAAACAACCCAATCTCCATTTGCGCCTGCCCAAGCTTTGCCCTCAAGCGATGGCATCTTAACATCATCCGTATCATTATCAAGCGACATCAACTTACACAAGGCGAGGCTTCCCTCGTCCCCGCGCTAGTCAGCAGGGTCACGGCGAAGAAGATAGGGGAGATCAAACCGTTACCGGACCCTTGGGTTCCTTGTAATGATGTTATTAGTTGAGTCGAGAATGGTCTTGAACGAACCTGCCATGCTAGCCGAGGTGATGACATCGCACCGATCAATGAGTTCCTCCACCGCGTCATCATTCAGATCGGGGCAAGAATAACAGGGTCGTTTCCGGCCTGTTCCCTCCATGGAGAAGACGATCGAACAATGGCAGAAGGAAGGGTGAAGGCAAATGGAGGAGGGAAGAAGAGCTAGTGTGCGGCAGCAGTTCCAAATCGAGAGGGAAAGGCGAAGAGTCGGTGGACGGTTGTCACAGTACACGAAGAGGCGCCTGGGGAGCGAACGGTTGCCATAGAGGTCACACACTGACGACAAGGGCCGAGTGAACCGCATGCGTATATCGCACACACCTTGATCTGGCTGACCGTTTATTTTATGTTGCCTAATCACAAACAGTTCATCCGAATGAACCGTATGCTGTATATCGCACACACCTTCATCTGGCTGCCCGTTTCTTTTGTGTTGCCTAATCACAAATAGTTCATCTAAGTGAACCGTATGATGTGTATCGCACACGCCTTCATATGGTTGCCCGTTTCTTTTGTTCCTTCTCATCGCAAACAGTTAATTGAACTAAACCGTATGCCCTTCATCACACACGCAACTAAAATCTGAACCATGTTTGATGCATCCGTCATCGCAAACGTTTTATACATTTTTGACGGTTTTCATACACCATCATTTGCGATTATTGCATCACACACAGTTTCTCAAAGGGTCTCTGATCGCAGTGTCGCGTTAGCAGCATCCTGCAGTAGTGTCTATTCCATGTGCCATAGGCTATACATATACAAGAGAGAGGATCGCTCGATCCCTACATGCAGGGATGAGGCTTAGTACATGGCGTGAAATTAAATCTAGCAGTTGCAACAGGTAGCTCACATAACTTACAAGTGTGAGTCATGATACAACTCAGCATTCATCCATGAAGTCTCTGCAGGTGCTCCATGCTGGAGCTGTGTGGCTGTCTACTCCGCCAACTTCCCCTCTGGCATTGTGCCGCCTCACTCTAGGTTGGCCGTGTCACCGACTTCAGCTCTCCCGTCTCGTCCTTCGGGTACTGGACCGCTGACGCCTCCCCTGGCAAGGACGACTGGGCCGGCAAGGTGTAGGACCTCTGAACCGACATCTAGGACTTTCAGACATCCAATCGCTCCAGGAGCATGTTGTTCATCTGCGACGACTGCTGGCCGTGTCGGGCAGACAACACCACGGTGGCTGGGCACCCTGGCCCGTCCTCTAGGATTTCGGCCGCTGCTGGCACGAACGCCGTCTTGATTTTTGGTCGCCATTATCCGTCGCCGACGTCGCTAAGGTTATGGCCGTCACGACACGACTACAACCCTTTCATTGGCAGTGACCGCCGCCGCGGAATCTTTTTTTACTACTACATTGGTAGGGCCTTGAACTCAAGACCTCCTGGCTTGGATACCATATTGATTTCATTCTCTATCCAACTCATCCAAAATTCTGAACTGATGGAGAGAGGTGGGTAGTATATTTCAACACTCCGCAAGCCCGACTTCCCTTTCTCCTCCATGTTTGTGGATCAGGGCCGGCGGTTGGTAGCATGGTGCAGGTCTCCTCCGACCAACCGTGAGGCGTCAAGATGCGGCCCTCCCAAGGCTGAGGCGCCGAGCATCCCACGTTGCTTTGGTTGAGTCCTGATTCACAGCAGTGGCAACTACGTCGACTAGGGTGGCGTGGTCTGATAATCCACAAGTATAGGGGATCGCAACTGTTTTCGAGGGTAGAGTATTCAACCCAAATTTATAGATTCGACACAAGGGGAGCCAAAGAATATTTGAAGGTATTAGCACCCGAGTTGTCAATTCAACCACACCCGGAGATTAATTATCTACAGCAAAGTGACCAGTAGCAAAGTAGTTTGATAGTTTTGATAGTTGTGACAGCAGCAATAGTAACAGTAACAATGATAGCAATAATTTTGTAGCAAGTGTAATAGTGCTGATAGCATCAGTAACTTAGCAGTAACAATAATGAAGAGTTCGTAGGCATTGGATCAATGACTTTTTGGATGATATTCATCATGAGACAGTTATAACCTAGGGCGATACAGCACTAGCTCCAGTTCATCGATATAATGTAGGCATGCATTCCGTAAATAATCATACGTGCTTTATTAAAAGAACTTGCATGACATGTTTTGTCCTACCCTCCTGTGGCAGCGGGGTCCATATTGGAAACTAAGGGATATTAAGGCCTCCTTTTAGTAGAGAACCGGAACAAAGCATTAACAGATAGTGAATACATGAACTCCTCAAACTACGGTCATCACCGGGAGTGAGCCCGTTTGTTTTCACTCCGGGGTTGCCGGATATTAACCGTAGTAGGTGACTATAACTTGCAAGATCAGATCTAAAACATGGATATAATGATAAATTCATAAATGGTTAAGATCTGAAATCATGGCACTCGGGCCCAAAGTGACAAGCATTAAGCATAGCAAAGTCATAACAACATCAATCTAAGAACATAGTGGATACTAGGGATCAAGCCCTAACAAAACTAACTCGATTACATGATGAATCTCATCCAACTCCTCACCGACCAGCGATCCTACAAAGGAATTACTCACTCCCAGTGGGGAGCATGATGGAATTGGCGATGGAGAAGGGTTGGTGATGACGAAGAACGAAGATCCCCCTCTCTGGAGCCCCAAACGGACTCCAGATCTGGTCTCCCAAGGAAGAACAGGGCTTGGCGGCGGCTCCGTCTCGTGGATCGCGATAAATCTTTTTTCGTGATTTTTTCCTGGAAATATGTGAATTTATAATATCAGGGGGTTGTCGGCGGGGCCACTAGGTGGGTACAACCCACCTGGGTGTGCCAGGAGAGGGGGGCGCGCCCTGGTGGGTTGTGCCCACCCAGGCCCCCTCTCTGGTGGGTCTTCGCTCCAGAAATTCTTATTATTGATTTAAAAAAATCCTCACAAAGTTTTATTCCATTCCGAGAACTTTTATTTCTGCACAAAAACAACACCGTGGTAGTTCTGCTGAAAACATCGTCAGTACGGGGTAGTTTCATTCAAATCATGCAAATTGGAGTCCAAAACAAGAGGAAACATGTGAGAAAAATTAGATACGTTGGAGACGTATCAACTCCCCCAAGCTTAAACCTTTGCTTGTCCTCAAGCAATTCAGTTGATAAACTGAAAGTGATAAAGAAAAACTTTTACAAACTCTTTTGCTCTTGTTTTCATAAATAAGCTTAAACAACACCCAGGTTTTCAGCCAACATTATAACTAACCATGTCGACAAGAACTCTTAAAGATTAGAATGACTCATATCAATGACATAATCAACTAGCGATCAATAATAATATATCTCAAACGGCAACATGTTGTCCAAAAAACCATGATATAATATGACAATAATGGTATCTCGCCAGCCCTTTCTGAGACCGAAAAACATAAATGCAGAGCACCTCCAAAGTTCAAGTAGCGACTAAACATTGTAATTCATGGTAGAAAAGTTCCAGTCATGATGCACCCAACATTAGCTACACACAATGCATAAATCATGACGGTTGTGCTCTACTCAGTTTCTGGCGCTTGTTTTTTAGAAAGTGATGACACAACATAAAAGTAAATGGAAAGTCCCTTTGCAGAGGGAAGCAGTGATTTGCAGAGGTGCCAGAGCTTGGTTTTTAAAATTGAGATAAATGATATTTTGAGACATGCACCCTTCTTATTCACTTCACGACCATCAGTTATCAACATCTTCCATGCTAAGCACGCTAGTGGTGGTTCCCAAGCGGTAAAAGTAAAGGTTTTGACTCCATTGGGAGTTTTTGTTTGATTATTTAAGAGATGAACTCTTTTTGTATTTTGCAGTTTGGGACTGGGCATCCCTATTACCGCCCATTTTCTCATGCGATGGTGAATGAATAAACACTCGACCTGAGAATAACCCGGTTAGCACAGAAGATATCGAGCACCTCCTGTCATTCCATGAACGATCCAGGCACACAAAATGGATAATTTTTAGAAGTTTTTAGAGGTGGCACATGCAAATTTACTTAGGACGTCAGGGTAATACCGCATATAGGTAGGTATGGTGGACTCGTCTGGAATAACTTTGGGTTCAAGGTTTTTTATGTACAAGCAGAATCCCCACTTTGTACAGGCGAACGCTAGCAATTTAGATTGAGAAGCGGCCAGCTAGAGAGCAACAACGATCATAACCATGCATTATGCGCAAGTAACATTGGACACTAGCATGAGTAGGATATGAACACCATGAACATAAACATTATAGAGGCTATGTTGGTTTTGATTCAACTACATGCATGAACATGTACCAAGTCAAGCCACTTGAAAATTCAGAGGAGGATACCATATCATCATACTACATCACAATCATTTTAATGCTATGTTGATATCCAAGATAAATCATTATTAACTCCCAGCTACTTATGCATGGCATGAGAAACTGTAATATCTAATTGGCATTGCAAACATGTTTAATCATAACGGGCTAAATCATGGGCACTAGATTAAACATATTTACACAGACACGACAAGTTGAGTTCATACCAGTTTCTCTTTGCCACGACCAGTTCATCGGACGTCGTCATTATTGCCTTTCACTTGCATGACCGAATGATACGAAACTAATAATAGTGCAACAGTGCCATGGACTAAGCTGGAATCTGCAAACATTTTATTCAACAGGAGAAGACAAGGTAAAATTGGCTCTTTATTAGTTCAACAGTTATTCATATGAGAACCACTCAACATTCTCATCGTGGTCTTCTCCTCGGTACAACTCGAATAAAAGAAAAGAATTTCAGAGAAACACACTGAAATATTTTTGGAGTTTTTGGTTTTCTTTAGCAAGAAAATAAAAGGGAAAAGCAAAAATGAGAAAAAACTATTTACACGGGAAAGCTCCCAACAAGCAAAAGAAGAACAAGGAAATCTTTTTGGATTTTCTTTTTAGTACTACTACTAAGCATGCATAGAAAGTAAATTAATTACAACTATTTTTTTGGGTTTTCTAAAGTTTTAACAAACACACAAGAAGAAAGCAAGAAAATAAATCTAAGCATGGATGATACAATGGAAAAGTGTGAGCACCAACAAAGGGAATGATATGTGAACATGAATATAATGTTGGTGAGAACACGTACTCCCCCAAGCTTAGGCTTTTGGCCTAACTTGGTAGTGAATCAGTAGCCTGGAGGGTAGTAGCTGGCGTGGTAGCTCACAGAGGCTCGTGGTGCGGATGCCTCAGCACACCGTGCCGCCACCACCACTGCGTTATGAGCTCGGGCCTCGCTCTCAAGGACAAAGTATCTTTCCTTGTTGTGATAATCAAAGAGAGCAGGCACAGGCAAATATGTGTCCACAACATGTGATTGGTTAAACAACAAATTATAAGTTAAGTTACCAGCCCTTCCCTTGAGAATTTTATGATCTTTCAAGGCATCAAAATCTAAATACCGAGTGGGTAGGATAGGATCAAAGGGCAAAGGTGAGACACTCAACCCTCGTACTAGGCGTGTGGCATAAATTCCACCATAGAACTAGCCACTTTTAGCATTATGCTGAAGTCTGCGTGCAACAATCGCTTCAAGGTTATAATTCCTTTCACCAGTGAGAGCGGTGTGAAGGAGGCTCAAATCTAGCGCACAAAGTATGCTATAGTCTTGCTTGCCTACTATGCATTTCCCATTAAATAATGCAAAATACTTAATTGCGGGAAAGTGGATGCTCTTTATTCTTACTTGTCTCACTCCCCTATTTTCGCCGTAGCACAGGCTAGTCAAGAAAGACTCGTACTCAACCGTTGGTGGCTCATCAAGCGAACCCGAAAATGGCTGTTTGCAATGGTAAGCAAAATTCTCCAAAGGGATAGTATAAGGATTATCATAAAGCATAAACGACACCCTAGACTCACGTGGAAAATATTTAAATCCTTTAACAAATGATTCAGTGAGAAGTTGGTGTTGTACACACTTATCTGATAGGTAGGGACCGAGGCCGGCATTGTGAACATATTGCTCAAATTCCTCCTTAATTCCCACACGCACCATATATTCATCTCTAGGCCATAAACATGTCTTGGTGGCGACATCTCATGTGGAACTTTCACTTGGTTCAACATAAGACCGACGGGCGGAACTGTCACTAGAAGATGCCCCCAAGGATCGTCTCCTCGAAGAACTCCTTCCAAATAGGTTCATCATGTACGCGTACAATTTTCTAAAAATAGAAATTTTGGAGTGGCAAAAATTTTTCAACAAAACTTTGTAAGATTGATAGCAACTACTCATAGGGATACATAGAGGCCATAACAAGCATTCAAACAACTTAGAACACTAAGAATTAAACATGCAAGCACATTTACAACAGCACAAAGAGTAGCTAATTATTCAATGTATAAGCCACTAAAACAAAAACTAATTGGACAAATGATGGAGTCACATACCAAGCAACAATCCCCCGAAACAGTTTCGGAAACGGAGCTTCGAGCAAAGAGATCGAAATCTGCGGGTTTGAGCTCAAGAACACGGGAGAGAGAGAGAGAGCAATGGGGATTTTTTTTTCCTGGAGGTAAGTGATGATGTGGTATGAAGAGGTAAGTGAGGGGGCCCATGTGGGGACCACAACCCACCAGGGCGCGCCCAGGTGGGTTGTGCCCACCTGGTGCACCTCCCTCTGATGTTTATTGCACCAAAAATTCTCAAATATTCAGGAAAAAATCGTATTAAATTTTCAGGGCATTCTAGAACTTTTATTTTTGGGTTATTTTTTATTGCACTAGAAATTTATAAAATAGACAAAACATGGCATTTTATTTTATTTAACTAATAAAAACAGAGAATAAAAAGTAGGGACAAAAAGTAGTGCTTACTAAATCCATCAACTTCATACCGTTCAAAAACGATCCATTAATAAGGTTGATCAAGTCTTATTAACAACCACTTTCGATTAGCATGAAACCGAAGAACTTTCGTAAATCACTAAGTTACCTCAATGGGGATATGAATTTCCCCAACAATAAGCATTTCATACTTCTTTTTGACAATAGGTAGAGGTATTTGAAAACTTCCAATAGTGATTGTCAGAGATATTTCAATAACATTAATACCATTCACTTGGAATTATATCTTCGGAAAGTGCACCGTATGCTCATTGCCATTAATATGAAAAGTGATCTTGCTTTTATTACAATCAATAACAACCCCTGCAGTATTCAAGAAGGGTCTACCAAGGATAATCGACATGTTGTCGTCCTCGGGCATCTCAAGTATAACAAAGTCAATCAAAATAGTAACATTAGCAACAACAACGGGCACATCCTCACAAATACTGATAGGTATGGCAGTTGATTTGTCAGCCATTTGCAAATATATTGCAGTAGGTGTGAGTTTATTCAAGTCAAGTCTTTTATACAAAGAGAAAGACATAACACTAACACCAGCTCCCAAGTCACACAAGTCAGTTTTCACATAATTCTTTTTGATAGAGCAAGGTATAGTTGGTATTCCCGGATCTCCAAGTTTTTTGGGTACTCCATCTTTAAAAGTATAATTAGCAAGCATAGTGGAGATATCAACTTCCGATATTTTTCTCTTATTTGTGATGATGTCTTTCATATACTTTGCATAATGAGGCATTTTCAAGATATCAGTCAAGCGAGTACGCAAAAGACTGGCCTCATCATTTCAGCAAAGCGTTCAAATTCTTCATCATCATTCTTTTTAGTTTACTTGGGTGGAAAAGGCATAGGTTTTTGAACCCACGGTTCTCTTTCTTTATCGTGTTTTCTAGCAACAAAGTCTCTTTTGTCATATCTTTTATTCTTAGATTGTGGGTTATCAAGATCAACAGGTGGTTCTATCTCAACATCATTATCTGGTTCTTTTTAATTGTTTGGTTGAGAGTCTTCATGAACCTCATCGTTAACTTTTCCATTATCAGTATGTGAGTGTTCATTACCAGATTGAGTTTCAGCATCAGAGATAGAAATTTAATTATCATTATCAGGAGGTTTTTCTAGTTCAGGTTCACTAGAAGTGTGCAAAGTCCTATCATTTTTCTTTTTCTTTATAGAAGGACTAGGTGCACTAGTGTTAGCTCTTTGTGAATCTTGTTCAATTCTTTTTGGTTGTACCTCGGGATAAAGTGATTCCCGAGTCATTTTACCTCCTCTAGTTGCAACTCTAACAGAAAGTCATGCATATTATGATTCATTTCATCAAGCAATTCTCTTTGTGATTTAGCAACTTTTTCTAACTGAGTTTGAACCATAGAAGAATGTTTTCCAACACCTATAATATCATTTGATATTCTAAATATCAAGTCACTCAAGCGAGCAATCATATCAGAATTATATTTCAATTGTTTCATAACATTTGCATTGAAGTGATCTTGTTTCCTAATGTAGTTTTCAAACTCATAAAGGCATTGACTAGGATGCATATTGTGAGGATTATCATTATCATTAAACTTCATAAGATAATTTACCTCTACCACCTTAGGCATTGGCGGTGTATTAAGCCCATGTATTTCTTCGACATGAGGTAAATTTTTAACATCCTCAGCTTTAATACCTTTTTCCTTCATAGATTTCTTTGCCTCTTGCATATCTTCGGGACTGAGATATAATATACCCCTCTTCTTCGGAGTGGGTTTAGACGGTGGTTCAGGAATAGTCCAATCATCATAATTTTTCAATATGTTATTTAATAATTCTTCAGCTTGAGCAATAGTTCGTTCCCTGAAAACACAACCAGCACAACTATCTAGGAAGTCCCTAGAAGCATCGGTTAGTCCATTATAGAAGATATCAAGTATTTCATTTTTCTTAAAAGGATGATCAGGCAAAGAATTAAGTAACTGGCAAATCCTCCCCTAAGCTTGTGGGAGACGCTCTTCTTTAGTTTGCACAAAGTTAAATATTTCTTGTAAGGCAGCTTGTTTCATATGAGCAGGAAAATATTTTTCAGTGAAGTAATAAATCATATCCTGGGGACTACGCACACAACCAGGAGCAAGAGTATTGTACCAAGCTTTAGCATCACCCTTTAACGAGAAAGGAAATAATTTGAGAATAAAGTAATAACGAGTTTTCTCATCATGAGTAAAAAGGGTGGCTATATAATTCAACTTAGTAAGATGTGCCACAACAGTTTCAGTTTCATAACCACGGAAGGGGTCAGATTCAACCAAAGTAATTAACTCTGGATCGACAAAGAATTCATAATCCTTATCATCAATAAAGATAGGTGAAGTTGCAAACTTAGGATCACATTTCTTTCTAGCATTCAGAGATCTTTCTTTATACTTGTGTAATAATTTCTCTAGATCATCTCTATCATTGCAGGCAAGAATATCTCTAGTTGCTTCTTCACTCATAACATAACCTTCCAGTACCTTAGGCAATTCATATCTAGGAAGGCTAGTTCTAGCAGGTGTTTCAAGAGATTCAGTTTCAAGCTCATCATCAGATTCAACAACATCATGTTGTATAACTCTAGCAATTTGTTTATCAAGAAATTCACCAACTGGCACATCATCATTATCAAGCAAGGTACTAGCATCATCATAAGCATCATTCATAGTAGAAGTAGCACATCAATAACTTGTGACATATCAGAATAAATAGCATGTGGTGGTGATATGTCTCCAACGTATCTATAATTTTTATTGTTCCGTGCTATTATATTATCAACCTTGGATGTTTTATATTTAATTTTAGTGAGAATATTAATATGTGACTCAACCTATGTAACCAGAGCCGCAGAAAAGTTCTTGTTAACCCAAGTATAGGGGATTGCAACATTTTGAGTATTCGCAGGAAAAGGAAGATTCAACTGAGTTTCAGATTGACCTGGAAAACTTCAACAGGAATTATTTTTTGAACTAGTAAAGTAAGGCCATGGAGTTAAAAGAGATTGCAGACTAGAAGAGTCCCGGGGATATTCTTGCGCCACGAGGTGATGGGGCGCAGTCCATCCCTGCATGACGTCCACCTCCCTGTAACGGTCTATTGGTGGACAAGCCTCCTTTAGAGAACTGCCTACTAGTAATTGATACGTCCATTTTGCATCATGCTTTTATATCGATATTTATTGCATTATGGGCTGTTATTACACATTATGTCACAATACTTATGCCTATCCTCTCTTATTTTACAAGGTTTACATAAAGAGGGAGAATGCCGGCAGCTAGGATTCTGGGCTGGAAAAGGAGCAAATATTAGAGACCTATTCTGCACAGCTCCAAAAGTCATGAAACTTCACGGAAGTCATTTTTAGAATATATAAAAAATACTGAGCGCAAGAAGTTCCGGAGGGGGCCACACCCTGCCCACGAGGGTGGGGGGCGCGCTCTACCCCCTGGGCGCGCCCCCTACCTCGTGGGCCCCCTGGTGGCCCTCCGATGCCCATCTTCTGCTATATGGAGTCTTTTGATGAGAAAAAAAATCATAAGCCAGCTTTCGGGACGAGACTCCGCCGCCACGAGGCAGAACCTTGGCGGAATCAATCTAGGGCTCCGGTGGAGCTGTTCTGTCGGGGAAACTTCCCTCCGGGAGGGGGAAATCATCGCCATCGTCATCACCAATGATCCTCTCATCGGGAGGGGGTCAATCTCCATCAACATCTTCACCAGTACCATCTCCTCTCAAACCCTAGTTCATCTCTTGTATCCAATTCTTGTCTCCAAGTCTGGGATTGGTACCTGTGGGTTGCTAGTAGTGTTAATTACTCCTTGTAGTTGATGCTAGTTGGTTTATTTGGTGGAAGATCATATGTTCAGATCCTATATGCATATTAATACCCCTCTGATTATGAACATGAATATGCTTTGTGAGTAGTTACGTTTGTTCCTGAGGACATGGGAGAAGTCTTGTTATTAGTAGTCATGTGAATTTGGTATTCGTTCGATATTTTGATGAGATGTATGTTGTCTCTCCTCTAGTGGTGTTATGTGAATGTCGACTACATGACACTTCACCATTATTTGGGCCTAGAGGAAGGCATTGGGGAGTAATAAGTAGATGATGAGTTGCAAGAGTGACAGGAGCTTAAACCCTAGTTTATGCGTTGCTTTGTAAGGGGCCGATTTGGATCCATATGTTTCATGCTAAGGTTAGGTTTACCTTAATACTTTTGTTGTAGTTGCAGATGCTTGCAATAGAGGTTAATCATAAGTGGGATGCTTGTCCAAGTAAGGGAAGTTCCCAAGCACCGGTCCACCCACATACCAAATTATCAAAGTATCGAACGCGAATCATATGGACGTGATGAAAACTAGCTTGAGGATAATTCCCATGTGTCCTCGGGAGCGCTTTTCTCTATATAAGAATTTGTCCAGGCTTGTCCTTTGCTACAAAAAGGATTGGGCCACCTTGCTGCACTTTATTTACTTTTGTTACTTGTTGCTCATTACCAATTATCTTATCACAAAACTATCTGTTAGCTATAACTTCAGTGCTTGCAGAGAATACCTTGCTGAAAACTGCTTATCATTTGCTTCTGCTCCTTGTTGGGTTCGACACTCTTACTTATCGAAAGGACTATGATAGATCCCCTATACTTGTGGGTCATCAAGACTCTTTTCTGGCGCTATTGCCGGGGAGTGAAGCGCCTTTGGTTGGTGGAATTTGGTAAGGAAAAATTTATATAGTGTGCTGAAATTTACTGTCACTTGTTACTATGGAAAGTAATCCTCTGAGGGGCTTGTTCGGGGTATCTTCACCTCGTCCAGTAGAGCAAAGAGTTGCTCCTCAACCTGCTGAACCTACTGAAAATGAAAATGTCTAGTTTGAGATTCCTTCGGGTATGATAGAAAAACTACTAGCTAATCCTTTTGCAGGAGACGGAACAATGCATCATGATGAGCACCTAATATATGTGGATGAAGTTTGTGGATTATTTAAGCTTGCAGGTGTGCCCGATGATGTTATTAAGAATAAGGTCTTCCCTTTATCTTTGAAGGGAGATGCATTGACATGGTATAGGCTATGTGATGTTATGGGATCATGGAACTACAAACGATTGAAATTGGAATTTCATCAGAAGTTTTATCCTATGCATCTTGTTCATCATGATCGTAATTATATATATAATTTTTGTCCTCGTGAAGGAGAAAGCATCGCTCAAGCTTGGGGGAGGCTTAAATCAATGTTATATTCGTGCCCCAATCATGAGCTCTCAAGCTAAATGATTATTCAAAAAATTTATGCTCGGCTTTCTGATAACAATCACACCATGCTCCGTACTTCTTGTGCTGGCTCTTTTATGATAATACTATTGAATTCAAATGGGATTTATTGGAAAGAATTAAATGCAACTCTGAAGATTGGGACCTCGAGGAAGGTAAGAAGTCAGGTATGACACCTAAGTTTGATTGTGTTGAATCTTTTATGGATACCGATGTTTTCCGTAAATTTAGCACTAAATTTGGACTTGACTCTGAGATAGTAGCTTCTTTCTGTGAATGTTTTTCTACTCATGTTGATCTCCCTAGGGAGAAGTGGTTTAAATATCATCCTCCCATAGAAGTAAAAGTAGCTGCACCTATTAAAGTTGAAGAAAAGACTATTACTTATAATGATTCTATTGTTCCTACTGCTTATGCTGAGAAATCATCTTTTCCTGTTAGGATAAAAGATCATGCTAAAGCTTTAACTGTGGTTCGTAAAAGAAATATTAGAACTTATACACCTTCTGAGCAAGTTAAAGTTGAACCTAGTATTGCTATTGTTAAAGATCTCTTGTATGATAATATTGATGGCCATGTTATTCATTTCTGTGATGAGACTGCTAGAATTGCTAAACCTTGTGCTAAAGATAAACATAGACCTGTGGTAGGCATGCCTGTTATTTCTGTTAAAATAGGAGATCATTGTTATCATGGCTTATGTGATATGGGTGCCAGTGCTAGTGCTATACCTCATGACTTATACAAAGAAATTATGCATGATATTGCACGTGCTGAGATAGAAGATATTGATGTCACAATTAAACTTGCCAATAGAGATACTATTTCACCAATTGGAATTGTTAGAGATGTTGAAGTCTTGTGTGAGAAAACTAAATATCCTGCTGATTTTCTTGTTCTTGGTTCCTCATAACATAGCTTTTGTCCCATTATATTTGATAGACCCTTCTTGAACAGTAAATGCTAGGATAGATTGCGAAAAGGATGTTGTTACTATTGGTTTAGGTGATATGTCTCATGAGTTTAATTTCTCTAAATATCATAGAAAACAGCGTGAAGAGGAATTTCCTAGTAAAGATGAAATTATTGGTATTGTTTCTATTGCCGTGCCTCCTAGTGATCCTTTAGAACAGTATTTGCTAGACCATGAAAATGATATGTTTATGAATGAAAGAAGGGAAATAGATGAAGTATTCTTTAAACAGGAACCCATCTTGAAACACAATTTGCTTGTTGAAATCCTAGGGGATCCTCCTCCACCCAAGGGTGATCCCGTGTTTGAGCTCAAACCGTACCTGATACTCTTAAATATGCTTATCTTGATGAGAAAAAGATATATCCTGTTATTATTAGTGCTAACCTTTCAGAGCATGAAGAAGAGAGATTATTGAAAACTCTGAAGAAGCACCGTGCTGGTATTGGATATACTCTCAATGATCTTAAGGGCATTAGTCCCACACTATGTCAACACAAAATAAATTTGGAGAAAGATGCCAAACCAGTTCGTGATCACCAACGATGACTGAATCCCAAGATGAAAGAAGTGGTAAGAAAGGAAATACTAAAGCTCCTTGAGGCAGGTACAATTTATCCCGTTGCTGATAGTCAGTGGGTAAGTCATGTCCATTGTGTCTCTAAAAAGGGAGGTATTACTGTCGTTCCTAATGATAAAGATGAATTGATTCCTCAAAGAATTATTGCAGGTTATAGGATGGTAATTGATTTCCGCAAATTAAATAAGGCTACTAAAAAGATCATTACCCCTTACCTGTTATTGATCAAATGCTAGAAATATTATTCAAGCATACAAATTTTTTCTTTCTAGATGGTTATTCTGGTTTCTCCCAAATATCTGTGTCAGCCGATGATCAATCTAAGACCACTTATACTTGCCCTTTCGGTACTTTTGATTGTAGACGTATGCCTTTTGGTTTATGTAATGCACCTTCTACCTTTCAAAGATGCATGATGGCTATATTTTCTGATTTTTGTGAAAAGATTTGTGAGGTTTTCATGGACGATATCTCTATCTATGGATCCTCTTTTGATGATTGCTTAAGAAACCTTTATCGAGTTTAGCAGAGATGTGAAGAAACTAACCTTGTCTTGAATTGGGAGAAGTGAGACTTTATGGTTAATGAAGGTATTGTCTTGGGGCATAAAGTTTCTGAAAGAGGTATTGAAGTTGATAAAGCTAAGGTTGATGCTATTGAAAAGATGCCATGTCCCAAGGACATCAAAGGTATAAGAAGTTTCCTTGGCCATGCCGGTTTTTATAGGAGGTTCATTAAGGACTTCTCAAAAATTTCTCGGCCTCTGACTAATTTATTACAAAAATATATACCATTCGTCTTTGATGATGATTGTGTAGAAGCCTTTGAAATACTTAAGAAAGCGTTAGTCTCTGCACCTATTGTTCAGCCACCTGATTGGAATTTACCCTTTGAAATTATGTGATGCTAGTGATTATGCTGTAGGTGTTGTTCTAGGGAAAAGAGTTGATAAGAAATTAAATGTTATTCAATATGCTAGTAAAACTCTAGACAATGCTCAGAGTAATTATGCTACTACTGAAAAAGAATTCTTAGCAGTTGTATTTGCTTGTGATTAGTTTTCAGACCTTATATTGTTGATTCTAAAGTAACTATTCACATGGATCATGCTGCTATTAAATATCTTATGGAAAATAAAGATGTTAAACCTAGACTTATTAGATGGGTTCTCTTGCTACAAGAATTTGATTTGCATATTATTGATAGAAAGGGAGCTGAGAACCCCGTTGCAGACAACTTGTCTAGGCTAGAGAATGTTCTTGATGACCCACTAACTATTGATGATAGCTTTCCTGATGAACAATTAAATGTCATAAATGCTTCTCACACTGCTCCACGGTATGCTGATTATGCTAATTACATTATTGCTAAGTTTATACCACCTAGTTTCACATACCATCAAAAGAAAAAATTATTCTATGATTTGAGACATTACTTTTGGGATGACCCACACCTTTATAAAGAAGGAGTAGATGGTGTTATTAGACGTTGTGTACATGAGCATGAACAGGAACAGATCCTACGCAAGTGTCATTCCGAAGCTTATGGAGGACACCACGCTGGATATAGAACTGCACATAAGGTATTGCAATCCCGTTTTTATTGGCCTACTCTCTTCAAGGATGCCCGTAAGTTTGTTGTATCGTGTGATGAATGTCAAAGGATAGGTAATGTTAGTAGACGTCAAGAATTGCCTATGAATTATTCACTTGTTATTGAACCATTTGATGTTTGGGGCTTTGATTATATGGGACCTTTTCCTGCCTCCAATGGATACACACATATTTTAGTTGTTGTTGATTACGTTACTAAGTGGGTAGAAGCTATTCCAACTAGTAGTGCTGATCATAACACCTCTATTAAGATGCTTAAAGAAGTTATTTTTCCAAGGTTTGGAGTCCCTAGATATTTAATGACTGATGGTGGTTCACATTTTATTCATGGTGCTTTCCGTAAAATGCTTTCTAAATATGATGTTAATCATAAAATTGCATCTCCTTATCACCCACAGTCTAGTGGTCAAGTAGAATTGAGCAATAGAGAACTCAAATTAATTTTGCAAAAGACTGTTAATATATCTAGAAATAATTGGTCCAAGAAACTTGATGATGCATTATGGGCCTATAGAACTGCATATAAAAATCCTATGGGTATGTCTCCGTATAAAATGGTTTATGGAAAAGCATGTCACTTACCTCTCGAACTAGAACATAAGGCTTATTGGGCTATTAAAGAGCTCAATTATGATTTCAAACTTGCCGGTGAGAAGAGGTTATTTGACATTAGCTCACTCGATGAATGGAGAACCAAGCCTATGAGAATGCCAAATTATTTAAAGAAAAAGTTAAAATATGGCATGACAAAAGAATACAAAAGCGTGAGTTTAATGTAGGTGATTATGTATTGCTATACAACTCTCATTTAAGTTTTTTCGCAGGAAAACTTCTCTCTAAATGGGAAGGTCCTTACATTATCGAGGAGGTCTATCGTTCCGGTGCCATAAATATCAACAACTTCGAAGGCACAAATCCGAAGGTGGTGAACGGTCAAAGAATTAAACATTATATCTCAGGTAATCCTATAAATGTTGAAACCAATGTTATTGAAACCGTAACCCTGGAGGAATACATAATGGACACTTTCCGGAATGTTTTGGACTCCGGAAAGGAATAGGTATGTGGTATGGTAAGTAAACCGACTCCAAAACAGTTCTAATGGCAATTTTCTTCCATTTTGGAATATTTAGAAAAATAGAAAAATAAGAAGTAGTCCGGGAAGGACACGAGGGCTCCACGAGGGTGGAGGGCACGCCCCCTGCCTCGTGAGCACCTCGTGTACTCTCTGGACTCCGTTTTCTTGCACGTTACATATTTTGGTCAGTAAAAATTCATTATATAATCTCCCGGAGGTTTTGACCCGTATCACGGAGTTATCCACTGTTTGTGTTTCGAGCTGTTGTTGCTGCAGATTAGAGCAAGATGTCTTCGCAAGAGTCAGTCGGGGAGAGTCAGGTGTCTCATCCGGCACCAAGATCAATGACAAACAACAATGTTGACCACTTTGGGCCAGCAACGGAGGAAGAGATGGAGGCTGATTTGAAGAGGATAGATGCCATGGAGGAGGATCAAGAAGTCACTTCTCGCTTTCGAACTCGATTCACAATGGGGGAACTGCAGAGCTCGGCTATCCCAAACTCGGTTATCCCTTCCAATGTTAGATTTCTTTCTTATGTGAATATGAAAAAGACCGTCACTTGTTCTCCCGTAGCTATGCAACACCCTTGGGTGCAGGGAGCTTTGGTTGTCATAGGAAAACTTCGAAAGGAAATAATGTACCTCAAGCAGCAAGTCAATAAGCTCGAGGAGGACAATCGTATCCTGAGGGGCATCATCGCCAAGAATATCACATCACCATCCCCGAAAAGGGAGATATAATCACATGGGTATGGGCACTCCCCTTGGCAACTTCCAAGCTTGGGGGAGTGCCCCGGTATCATATCACCATCACTTTTATCTTTACCGTTTTTCTTAGTTCAATCCTTTTGATAATATCTTGATCTAGTAGAATAAAGTTTTAGTATGATCTAGTTGTGAGTTTTGCTTTATGATCCTTCTATGTAATCGAGTCCGTGAGCTATATATAATAAAGATTAGTGTTGAGTCAAGGGCTTGATTATTTTGCCATGATCTTGAGTGAATAAAATAAAAGAGAAAGAATAAAAGGAAACAAAAAGAGATCTTATGGATCTTATGGAGAGTAATGAGCTCACATATAAAAAGTATGATGAATAAAAGTTGTTGAGAGTTGACAAACAAAGTTTTGGTCATTTGCAATTTATAGGAAGTAATAAAGAAAAAGAGGTCTTCACATATAAATATACTATCTTGGACATCTTTTATGATTGTGAGCACTTATTAAAATATGACATGCTAAAGAGTTGACGTTGGACAAGGAAGACAATGTAATGGGTTATGTTTTCTTACATCTGAGATAAATTATATTATCATGGATCATCCAACATGATTGAGCTTGCCTTTCCCCCTCATGCTAGCCAAATTCTTTGCACCAAGTAGAGATACTACTTGTGCTTCCAAACAACCTTAAACCAGTTTTGCCATGAGAGTCCACCATACCTACCTATGGATTGAGTAAGATCCTCCAAGTAAGTTGTCATCGGTGCAAGCAATAAAAATTGCTCACTAAATATGTATGACCTATTAGTGTGGGAGAAAATAAGCTTTATATGATCGTGTGATATGGAAGAAATAAAAGTGACAGACTGCATAATAAAGGTCCATATCACAAGTGGCAATATAAAGTGATGTTCTTTCGCATGAAGATTTTGTGCATCCAACCATAAAAGCGCATGACAACCTCTGCTTCCCTCTGCGAAGGGCCTATCTTTTACTTTTATCTCCTACCTTGCATAACAGTCATGGTGATCTTCACCCTTCCTTTTTAAATTTTATTTTTTGGCAAGCACAACATGTTGGAAAGATCCTGGTATATATGGCTAATCGGATGTGAGTTTTCATGAACTATTATTGTTGACATTACCCATGAGGTAAAACGTCGGGAGGCAAAACTATTAGCCCCTATCTTTCTCTGTGTCCGATTAAAACTCCATACCCATAAGTATTGCGTGAGTGTTAGCAATTGTGAAAGACTATATGATAGTTGAGTATGTGGACTTGATGAAAAGCTCTTATATTGACTCTTTCCTATGTTATGATAAATTGCAATTGCTCCAATGACTGAGATTATAGGTTGTTAGTCTTCGATGAAGTTTATGATTCATACTTGAAATTGTGATTGAATTATTACTCTAGCATAAGAGATCATATGACAAGAAATATATAAGTTGCTGCTCTAAGAATGATCATGATGCCCTCATGTCCATATTTTATTTTTATCGACACCTCTATCTCTAAACATGTGGAAATATTTTTCGATTTGGCTTTCGCTTGAGGACAAGCAAGGTCTAAGCTTGGGGGAGTTGATACGTCCAT
Source organism: Triticum aestivum (assembly GCF_018294505.1). Lineage (NCBI taxonomy): Eukaryota > Viridiplantae > Streptophyta > Magnoliopsida > Poales > Poaceae > Triticum > Triticum aestivum. Next base: position 7,207,820 of record NC_057803.1, on the reverse strand, counting down.
TTTGCATCATGCTTTTATATCGATATTTATTGCATTATGGGCTGTTATTACACATTATGTCACAATACTTATGCCTATTCTCTCTTATTTTACATGGTTTACATAAAGAGGGAGAATGCTAGCAACTGGGATTCTGGGCTGGAAAAGGAGCAAATATTCGAGACCTATTCTGCACAGCTCCAAAAGTCCTGAAACTTCACGGAACTCATTTCCAGAATATATAAAAAATACTGAGCGCAAGAAGTTTCGGAAGGGGGCCATACCCTACCCACGAGGGTGGGGGCGTGCCCTACCCCCCTGGGCGCGCCCCCTACCTCGTGGGCCCCCTGGTGGCCCTCCGATGCCCATCTTTTGCTATATGGAGTCTTTTGATGAGAAAAAAAATCATAAGCCAACTTTCGGGACGAGACTCCGCCGCCACGAGGCGGAACCTTGGCAGAATCAATCTAGGTCTCCGGCGGAGCTGTTCTGCTGGGGAAACTTCCCTCCGGGAGGGGGAAATCATCGCCATCGTCATCGCCAACGATCCTCTCATCGGGAGGGGTCAATCTCCATCAACATCTTCACCAGCACCATCTCCTCTCAAACCCTAGTTCATATCTTGTATCCAATTCTTGTCTCCAAGTCTAGGATTGGTACCTGTGGGTTGCTAGTAGTGTTAATTACTCCTTGTAGTTGATGCTAGTTGGTTTATTTGGTGGAAGATCATATGTTCAGATCCTATATGCATATTATTACCCCTTTGATTATGAACATGAATATGATTTGTGAGTAGTTATGTTTGTTCCTGAGGACATGGGAGAAGTCTTGCTATTAGTAGTCATGTGAATTTGGTATTCGTTCAATATTTCGATGAGATGTATGTTGTCTCTCCTCTAGTGGTGTTATGTGAACGTCGACTACATGACACTTCACCATTATTTGGGCCTAGAGGAAGGCATTGGGGAGTAATAAGTAGATGATGGGTTGCTAGAGTGACAGAAGCTTAAACCCTAGTTTATGCGTTGCTTCCTAAGGGGCTGATTTGGATCCACATGTTTCATGCTATGGTTAGGTTTACCTTAATACTTTTGTTGTAGTTGCGGATGCTTGCAATAGAGGTTAATTATAAGTGGGATGCTTGTCCAAGTAAGGGCAGTACCCAAGCACCGGTCTACCCACATACCAAATTATCAAAGTACCGAACGTGAATCATATGAACGTGATGAAAACTAGCTTGACGATAATTCCCATATGTCCTCGGGAGCGCTTTTCTCTATAGAAGAATTTGTCCAGGCTTGTCCTTTGCTACAAAAAGGATTGGGCCACCATGCTGCACCTTATTTAATTTTGTTACTTGTTGCTCGTTACCAATTATCTGATCACAAAACTATTTGTTACCTATAATCTCAGTGCTTGCAGAGAATACCTTGCTGAAAACCGCTTATCATTTCCATCTGCTCCTTGTTGGGTTCGACACTCTTACTCATCTAAAGGACTACGATAGATCCCCTATACTTCTGGGTCATCAGTTCTCGACGCCAAAACCTCTTATATATACTGAAACTTTCAGAAAGAAACCTAGATCGGGAGTTCCGCCGCCAGAAGCCTCCGTAGCCACCAAAAACCAATCTAGACCCGTTCCGGCACCCAGCCGGAGGGGGGAATCCCTCTCCGGTAGCAATCTTCATCATCTCGACGCTCTCCATGACGAGGAGGGAGTAGTTCACCCTCGGGGCTGAGGGTATGTACCAGTAGCTATGTGTTTGATCTCTCTCTCTCTCTCGTGTTCTTGATTTGGCACGACCTTGATGTATCGCGAGCTTTGCTATTATAGTTGGATCTTATGATGTTTCTCCCCCTCTACTCTCTTGTGATGAATTGAGTTTTCCCTTTGAAATTATCTTATCGGATTGAGTCTTTAAGGATTTGAGAACACTTGATGTATGTCTTGCATGTGCCTATCTGTGGTGACAATGGGATATTCATGTGATCCACTTGATATATGTTGTGGTGATCAACTTGCGAGTTCCGTGACCTTGTGAACTTATGCATAGGGGTTGGTACACGTTTTCGTCTTGACTCTCCGGTAGAAACTTTGGGGCACTCTTTGAAGTTCTTTGTGTTGGTTGAATAGATGAATATGAGATTGTGTGATGCATATCATATAATCATACCCACGGATACTTGAGGTGACATTGGAGTATCTAGGTGACATTAGGGTTTTGGTTGATTTGTCTCTTAAGGTGTTATTCTAGTACGAACTCTAGGATAGATTGAATGGAAAGAATAGCTTTGTGTTATTTTACTACGGACTCTTGAATAGATTGATCAGAAAGGATAACTTTGAGGTGGTTTGGTACCCTACAATAATCTCTTCGTTTGTTCTCTACTATTAGTGACTTTGGAGTGACTCTTTGTTGTATGTTGAGGGATAGTTATATGATCCTATTATGTTATTATTGTTGAGAGAACTTGCACTAGTGAAAGTATGAACCCTAGGCCTTGTTTCCTAGCATTGCAATACCGTTTGTGCTCACTTTTATCATTAGTTACCTTGCTGTTTTTATATTTTCAGATTACAAAATCCTTTATCTACCATCCATATTGCACTTGTATCACCATCTCTTCGTCGAACTAGTGCACCTATACAATTTACCATTGTATTGGGTGTGTTGGGGACACAAGAGACTCTTTGTTATTTGGTTGCAGGGTTGCTTGAGAGAGACCATCTTCATCTTACGCCTCCCATGGATTGATAAACCTTAGGTCATCCACTTGAGGGAAATTTGCTACTGTCCTACAAACCTCTGCACTTGGAGGCCCAACAACGTCTACAAGAAGAAGGTTGTGTAGTAGACATCAAGCTCTTTTCTGGCGCCGTTGCCGGGGAGGTTAGCGCTTGAAGGTATATCTTTAGATCTTGCAATCGAATCTTTTAGTTTCTTGTTTTATCACTAGTTTAGTCTATAAAAGAAAACTACAAAAAATATGGAATTGAGGGTGCCTCATATGCTTCATCTTTTTAGTGTCTTCCATGAAAATAAGGATTCCGATAATTGTGCTCAATTGCTAGAGGAAGAATGCATTAGAATGTTTGGCACTAAATCTTTGAATGATGAGCATGATTGCAATGTTGTTTGTATGAATTCTATGAATATCCATGATGCTAATGATATTCAAAGCCACAAGCTTGGGGATGCTATGTTTGATGAAGATGATATTTTTAGTCCCCCAAGTTTTGATTAGCAAATTTGTTATGATGAAAGCATGCCTCATATTTATGATGATTATATTGATGAAAGTGGGTTTTGAAAAGTCTCAACTTTAGGAAGTAATGATCCCACTATTTTGGAGGGTGTTGAATCTTATTGTGATAATTATGAAAGTGGATTTGGAGATGTCATGACTTTATTTAGTGATGATTCCACTATTTCGGAAGAGGTTCCAATTGGTTATGAGAACAAAGTTGCTATCTATGATGATTATTGTGATGACTTGTATGCTATTAAGAATAATGGTAACCATGAAACTTTTCATCATGATTTTAGTTTTCAATTGGATTATGCCTCACATGATAATTATTTTGTTGAGTTTGCTCCCACTACTATTCCGAATGAGAAGAATTTTGCTTATGTGGAGAGTAGTAAATTTTCTATGCTTGTAGATCATGAAAAGAATGATTTATGTGATGGTTATATTGTTGAATTCATTCATGATGCTACTGAAAATTATTATGAGTGAGGAACATATGGTTGTAGGAATTGCAATAATATCAAGTTTCCTCTCTATGTGCTTAAAGCTTTAAAGTTATGCTTGTTTTGCCTTCCTATGCAAGTTGATTCTTGTTCCCATAAGTTGTTTGCTCACAAAATCCCTATGCATAGGAAGTGGGTTAGACTTAAATGTTCTAGTTATATTCTTAATGATGCTCTCTTTATGTTTCAATTCTTATCTTTTATGTGAGCATCATTGAAATCATCATGCCCAGCTAGGGGCGTTAAACGATGGTGCTTGTTGGGAGGCAACCCAATTTTATTTTTGTTCTTTGCTTCTTGTTCCTGTTTAGTAATAAATAAATCATCTATCCTCTGTTTATATGTGGTTTTATGTTTTAATTAGTGTTTGTGCCAAGTAGAACCTTTGGGAAGACTTGGGTGAAGTCTTTGCGATCTTGCTGTAAAAAAAAGAAACTTTTGCGCTCACGAGATTAGCTGCCATGTTTTACTAGAGAGTGCGATTAGGTTGATTCTTTTTGTAGATGATTAATAGACAAATTCCTCAGGTCCACAAAATTATTTCAGAATTGTTTGAGTTCTATAAGTATACGTTTGATACAGATTACTACAGACTGCTCTGTTTTTGACAGATTTTGTTTTCATTCTGTTGTTTGCTTATTTTGATGAATCTATGAGTAGTATCGGAGGGTATGAACCATAGATAAGTTGGAATACAGTAGATATTACACCAATATAAATAAACAATTAGTTCACAACAGTACCAAAAGTGGTGATTTATTTTTTTATACTAACGGAGCTTACGAGTTTTGTGTTGAGTTTTGTGTTGTGAAGTTTTCAAGTTTTGGGTAAAGATTCGATGGACTATGGAATAAGGAGTGGCAAGAGCCTAAGATTGGGGATGACCAAGGCACCCCAAGGTAATATTCAAGGACAACGAAGAGCCTAAGCTTGGGGATGCCCCAGATGGCATCCCCTCTTTCGTCTTCAGTCATCGGTAACTTTACTTGGAGCTATATTTTTATTCACCACATGATATGTGTTTTGCTCGGAGCATCATTTTATTTTATTTTGTTTTGCTTGCTGTTTGAATAAAATACCAAGATCTGAAATTCTTAAATGTTAGAGTCTTCACATAGTTGCATATTCAACTACTCATTGATCTTCACTTATATATTTTTCGGAGTAGTTTGTCTTTTGCTCTAGTGCTTCACTTATATCCTTTTAGAGCACGGCGGTGGTTTTATTTTTAAGAAATAGATGAATTCCCGTGCTTCACTTATATTATTTTGAGAGTCTTTTAGAACAACATCGTAATTTGTTTGGGTTATAAAATTAGTCCTAATATGATAGGCATCCAAGATGGGTATAATAAAAACTTTCATATAAGTGCATTGAATACTACGAGAAATTTGATACTTGATAATTGTTTTGAGATATGAAGATGGTAATATTAGAGTCGTGCTAGTTGAGTAATTGTGAATTTGAGAAATACTTGTGTTGAGGTTTGCAAGTCCCGTAGCATGCACGTATGGTAACTGTTGTGTGACAAATTTGAAGCATGAGGTGTTTCTTTGATTGCCTTCCTTATGAGTGGCGGTCGGGGACGAGCGATGGTCTTTTCCTACCAATCTATCCCCCTAGGAGCATGCGCGTAATGCTTGGTTTTTGATGACTTGTAGATTTTTGCATAAGTATGTGAGTTCTTTATGACTAATGTTGAGTCCATGGATTATAAGCACTCTCACCCTTCCATCATTGCTAGCCTCTACGGTACCGTGCATTGCCCTTTCTCACCTCATGAGTTGGTGCAAACTTCGCCAGTGCATCCAAACCCCGTGATATGATACGCTCTGTCACACATAAACCTCCTTATATCTTCCTCAAAACAGCCACCATACCTACCTATTATGGCATTTCCACAACCATTCCGAGATATATTGCCATGCAACTTTCCACCGTTCCATTTATTATGACATGCTTCATCATTGTCATATTGCCTTGCAAGATCATGTAGTTGACATCATATTTGTGGCAAAGCCACCATTCATAATTTTTCCATACATGTCACTCTTGATTCATTGCACATCCCGGTACACCGCCGGAGGCATTCATACAGAGTCATATTTTGTTCTAGTATCGAGTTGTAAATAAATAGAAGTGTGATGATCATCATTAATAGAGCATTGTCCCAAAAAAGAGGAAGGCCAAAAAAGGCCCAAAAAATAATTAAAAAAATATAAAATGAGAAGGGACAATGCTACTATCCTTTTTCCACACTTGTGCTTCAAAGTAGCACCATGATCTTCATGATAGAGAGTCTCTTATTTTGTCACTTTCATATACTAGTGGGAATTTTTCATTATAGAACTTGGATTGTATATTCCAACAATGGGCTTTCTCAAATGCCCTAGGTCTTCGTGAGCAAGCAAGTTTGATGCACACCCACTTAGTTTCTTTTGTTGAGATTTCATACATTTATAGCTCTAGTGCATCCGTTGCATGGCAATCCCTACTCCTTGCATTGACATCAATTGATGGGCATCTCCATATCCCGTTGATTAGCCGCGTCAATGTGAGATTTCTCCTTTTTTGTCTTCTCCACACAACCCCCATCATTATATTCTATTCCACCCATAGTGCTATGTCCATGGCTCACGCTCATGTATTGCGTGAAAGTTGAAAAAAGTTTGAGATTACTAAAGTATGAAACAATTGCTTATCTTGGCATCGGGGTTGTGCATGATGAGAGCATTTTTGTGTGATGAAAATGAAGCATAGCCAAACTATATGATTTTGTAGGGATAAGATTTCTTTGGCCAAGTTATTTTGAGAAGAGATAATTGCTTAGTTAGTATGCTTGAACTATTATTATTTTTATGTCAATATTAAACTTTTGTCTTGAATCTTATGGATCTGAACATTCATGCCACAATAAAGAAAATTACATGGATAAATATGTTAGGTAGCATTCCACATCAAAAATTCTGTTTTTATCATTTACCTACTCGAGGATGAGCATGAATTAAGCTTGGGGATGCTTGATACGTCTCCAATGTATCTATAATTTTTGATTGTTACATGCTATTATATTATCAACCTTGGATGTTTTATATGCATTTATATGCTATTTTATATGATTTTTGGTACTAACCTATTAACCTAGAGCCCAATGCCAGTTTTTGTTTTTTCCTTGTTTTTGAGTATCATGGAAAAGGAAAATCAAACGGAGTCCAATTGACCTGAAACTTCACAGAACTTATTTTTGGACCAGAAGAAGGCCATGGAGTAAAAGAGTTGGGCCAGAAGAGTCTCGGGCTGCCCACGAGGGTGGGGGACGTGCCCACCCCCCTGACTTGTTCACGACGCCAAAACCTCTTCTATATATTGAAACTTCCAGAAAGGAACCTAGATTGGGAGTTCCGCCGTCAGAAGCCTCCGTAGCCACCGAAAACCAATCTAGACCCGTTTCGGCACCCTGCCGGTGTTGGGGAATGTTGCAGAAAACAAAAAAAATTCCTACGTTTCACCAAGATCAATCTATGGAGTCAACTAGCAACGAGAGGAGAGTGCATCTATATACCCTTGTAGATCGTGAGCGGAAGCATTCAAGAGAACGGGGATGATGGAGTCGTACTCACCGTGATCCAAATCACCGATGACCAAGTGCCAAACGGACGGCACCTCCGCGTTCAACACATGTACGGAGCAGATGGCGTCTCATCCTTCTTGATTCAGCAAGGGGGAAGGAGAGGTTGATGAAGATCCAGCAGCACGACAGCGTGGTGGTGGATGCAGCAGTGATCCAGCAGCACGAGCTTCTGCGAGAGGGAGAGGTGTAGCAGGGGAGAGGGAGGCGCCAAGACTTGAGGTGCGGCTGCCCTCCCTCCCCCCTTTATATAGGCCCCCTAGGGGGTGCGCCGGCCCTAGGAGATGGGATCTCCTAGGGGGGGCGGCCAAGGGGTGGAGTAACCCCCAAGGCAAGTGGAGGCGCCCCCTCCCCTAGGGTTCCCAACCCTAGGCGCATGGGGGGCCCAAGGGGGGAGCACCAGCCCACTATGGGCTGGTTACCCTCCCCACTTCAGCCCATGGGGCCCTCCGGGATGGGTGGCCCCTCCCGGTGGACCCCCGGGACCCATCCGGTGGTCCCGGTACAATACCGGTGACCCCGAAACTTTCCCGATGGCCGAAACTACACTTCCTATATATAATTCTTCACCTCTGGACCATTCCGGAACTCCTCGTGACGTCCAGGATATCATCCGGGACTCCGAACAACTTTCAGATTATTGCATACTCATATCTATACAACCCTAGCGTCACCGAACCTTACGTGTGTAGACCCTACGGGTTCGGGAGACAAGCAGACATGACCGAGACGACTCTCTGGTCAATAACCAACAGCGGGATCTGGATACCCATGTTGGCTCCCACATGCTCCTCGATGATCTCATCGGATGAACCACGATGTCGAGGACCTAATCAATCCCGTACTCAATTCCCTTTGTCAATCGGTACGCTACTTGCCCGAGACTCGATCGTCGGTATCCCAATGCCTTGTTCAGTCTCGTTATCGGCAAGTCACTTTACTCGTACCGTAATGCATGATCCCGTGATGCATTACTGAGTGGGCCCAGAGATACCTCTTCGTCATACGGAGTGACAAATCCCAGTCTCGATTCGTGCCAACCCAACAGACACTTTCGGAGATACCTGTAATGTACCTTTATAGTCACCCAGTTATGTTGTGATGTTTGGCACACCCAAGGCACTCCTATGGTATCTGGGAGTTGCACAATCTCATGGTCTAAGGAAATGATACTTGACATCCAGAAAAGCTACAGCAAACGAACTACACGATCTTTGTGCTATGCTTAGGTTTGGGTCTTGTCCATCACATCATTCTCCTAATGATGTGATCCCGTTATCAATGACATCCCCATGTCCATAGCCAGGAAACCATGACTATATGTTGATCAACAAGCTAGTCAACTAGAGGCTCACTAGGGACACATTGTGGTCTATGTATTCACACATGCATTATGATTTCCGGATAATACAATTATAGCATGAATAATAGACAATTATCATGAACAAGGAAATATAATAATCATTTTATTATTGCCTCTAGGGCATATTTCCAACAGCCGGAGTGGGGGAATCCCTCTCCGACGGCCATCTACATCATCCTGGCACTCTCCATGACAAGGAGGGAGTAGTTCACCCTCGGGGCTGAGGATATGTACTAGTAGCTATGTGTTTGATCTCTCTCTCTCTCTCTCTCTCTCTCTCTCTCTCTCTCCCTCGTGTTCTTAATTTGGCACGATCTTGATGTATCGCGAGCTTTGCTATTATAGTTGGATCTGATGATGTTTCTCCCCCTCTACTCTCTTGTGATGAATTGGGTTTTCCCTTTGAAGTTATCTTACCGAATTGAGTCTTTAAGGATTTGAGAACACTTGATGTATGTCTTGCATGTGCTTATCTGTGGTGACAATCAGATTCACGTGATCCACTTGATGTATGTTTTGGTGATCAACTTGCGAGTTCCGTGACCTTGTGAACTTATGCATAGGGGTTGGCACACGTTTTCGTCTTAACTCTTCGGTAGAAACTTTGGGGCACTCTTTGAAGTTCTTTGTGTTGGTTGAATAGATGAATCTGAGATTGTGTGATGCATATCGTATAATCATACCCACGGATACTTGAGGTGACATTGGAGTATCTAGGTGACATTAGGGTTTTGGTTGATTTGTGTCTTAAGGTGTTAGTCTAGTACGAACTCTAGGATAGATTGAACGGAAAGAATAGCTTTGTGTTATTTTACTACGAACTCTTGAATAGATCGATCAGAAAGGATAACTTTGAGGTGGTTTCGTACCCTACAACAATCTCTTCGTTTGTTCTCTACTATTAGTGACTTTGGAGTGACTCTTTGTTGCACGTTGAGGGATAGTTATATGATCCAAGTATGTTATTATTGTTGAGAGAACTTGCACTAGTGAAAGTATGAACCCTAGGCCTTGTTTCCTAGCATTGCAATACCGTTTGTTCACACTTTTATCATTAGTTACCTTGCTGTTTTTATATTTTCAGATTACAAAAACCTTTATCTACCATCCATATTGCACTTGTATCACCATCTCTTCGCTGAACTAGTGCACCTATACAATTTACCATTGTATTGGGTGTGTTGGGGACACAAGAAACTCTTTGTTATTTGGTTGCAGGGTTGCTTGAGAGAGACCATCTTCATCCTACGCCTCCCACGGATTGATAAACCTTAGGTCATCCACTTGAGGGAAATTTGCTATTGTCCTACAAACCTCTGCACTTGGAGGCCCAACAACATCTACAAGAAGAAGGGTGTGTAGTAGACATCAGGTGGTGTTGCAAGTTTATTCATAACAAAAGGTGAATCTAAAGCAGAACTGGATGGCAGTTCCTTACCTCCCCTCGTCCTTGAGAGAAATATCTTAGTCTTTGGATCCTTCAGATTCTTCATAGTTATAATATGATAATAATCCCAAGTGACTCAACAAATATAGCTATGTTTCCCAGCCAACGGCGCCAGAAAAAGGTCTTGATAACCCACAAGTATAGGGGTCGCAACAATTTTCGAGGGTAGAGTATTCAACCCAAATTTATAGATTTGACACAAGGGGAGCCAAAGAGTACTTCAAGGTATTAGCAGCTGAGTTGTCAATTCAACCACACCTGGAGATTAATTATCTGCAGCTAAGTGATCAGTAGCAAAGTAGTTTGATAATTTTGATAGTTGTGACGGCAGCTATAGTAACAGTAACAGTGATAGCAATAATTTTGTAGCAAGCTTAACAGTGACGATAGCAGCGGTAACTTAGTAGTGACAATAATGAAAAGTTCGTAGGCATTGTGTCGGTGACTTGTTGGATGATATTCATCATGAGACAGTTATAACCTAGGGCGATACGACACTAGCTCCAGTTCATCGATATAATGTAGGCATGTATTCCGTAAATAGTCATACGTGCTTTATTAAAAGAACTTGCATGACATATTTTGTCCTACCCTCCCGTGGCAGCGGGGTCCATATTGGAAACTAAGGGATATTAAGGCCTCCTTTTAATAGAGAACCGGAACAAAGCATTAACACATAGTGAATACATGAACTCCTCAGACTACGATCATCATCGGGAGTGGTCCCGATTGTTGTCAGTCCGGGGTTGCCGGATCATAACCGTAGTAGGTGACTATAACTTGCAAGATCGGATCTAAAACATGGATATAATGATAAATTCATAAACGGTTTAGATCTGAAATCGTGACACCTGGGCCGAAAGTGACAAGCATTAAGCATAGCAAAGTCATAGCAACATCAATCTAAGAACATAGTGGATACTAGGGATCAAGCCATAACAAAACTAACTCAATTACATGATGAATCTCATCCAACTCTTCATCGACCAGTAAGCCTACGAAGGAATTACTCACTCCCGGTGGGGAGCATCAAGGAATTGGCGATGGAGAAGGGTTGGTGATGACAAAGAACGAAGATCCCCCTCTCTGGAGCCCCAAACGGACTC
>NC_057803.1:6841106-6896345 GCF_018294505.1 Triticum aestivum | reverse complement strand
GAAGATGGGCTTCGGGCCCGGCGGCGGTGGCGATGTGGACCGGGCGGCGGGGCGAATCGTGGCGCGCCACGTGGCGGTGGACAGGCGGACCGGACGTGTCCGTCGGCGGGAATGTGTCCGGCGGCGCGCGGTGGGATTTTTTTTTAGGGTTCAGAGGTAGGGGAAGATCCGAAAAACGGGGGGTGTATATATAGGCATAAGTGGAGCTAGGAGAGTCCAAATGAGGTGCGGTTTTCGGCCACGCGAACGTGATTGAACGCTCTAGGACATGGAGCAGACTTTGGTGGGTTTTGGGCCAAATTGGAGGGGTGTTGGGCTGCAACACACACGAGGCCTTTTCGGTCCCTCGGTTAACCGTTGGAGTATCAAACGAAGTCCAAATGGTACGAAACTTGACAGGCGGTTAGTAAACCAAGGCCGCATGACAGGTCTCGGTCCAATCCGGAAATGTTTAATCCCCACACACGAAAGAAAGCTAGAAATGGCCACCGGAGGAGAACGAAGCGCCGGAATGCAAAACGGACAACGGGGAAAATGCTCGAATGCAAGAGATGAACACGTATGCAAATGCAATGCACATGATGACATGATATGAGATGCATGAAAACGAAAACAACACACGGAGACAAAATCCGAACCCGAGGAAATAAATATAACTTAACGCCAGAGACGGCAAGAGTTGGAGTACAAATTGGGAAAGTTACATCCGAGGTGTTACAGTTGTCATTTGATGAACGGGATCACATCATTAGAGAATGATGTGATGGGCAAGACCCATCCGTTAGCTTAGCATTATGATCGTTTAGTTTTATTGCTATTGCTTTCTTCATGACTTATACATATTCCTCTGACTATGAGAGGAACACCTTGTGTACTATCAAACGTCACAACGTAACTAGGTGATTATAAAGCTCTACAGATGTCTCCGAAGGTGTTTGTTGAGTTGGCATAGATCAAGATTAGGATTTGTCACCGCGTGTATCGGAGAGGTATCTCTGTGCCCTCTCAGTAATGCAGTGAATTTCCCTTGGGTCTGCTAGCAAACCCTAAGGAAACAATGCGCTCCCTTGGGCTGTCAAGTAACACCCTAGGTAAATTTTATGTCCCTAGGGTGTCCATTTTTGGCTCTAGGGAGCCATTTCAGCCCTAGGGCTATTTGTAGATTCTAGTAATGAGCCTAAGATAGGGCTCTAACCTAACTCGACTTTGAATTAACAAAACCATCAGCTGGCCAGGATTACATCGAACAGTTATACAAAGAAGAAAACAAAAGACGGGAAAGAGAGAGAGTACTGGAATAGTTTACAACCTAATTTTGAAACATGCAAACATAATATGGAAATGAGCCTAGCCTAAATCACCATGGCCAAACTCTTAAAACTAGAAGCCACACCAACACCAGGGTGAAAATCAACAAGACACCGGCATCGTTAGCCAACAACTCCTCGCCTATTTCCTGCAGAACATGCCAAGACCGACAAGCCATTCGATTCTACCTCCGGAGAGGATCACGATCATCTTGCATTGGCTCGAAGGGTGTTGTACCGTGGGAAGGCAGGGTGCTCACCCTAGAGCCGAATGGACAAAGCCGACTTAGCAACTCGCACATGAGGGGCAAAGCGCTAACCACTGATAGCGGCTTGAAGCTACGTCGGTAGTTCCCCAAAGAGGAAGGGATGATGCAGCACAGCGACGGTAGGTATTTCCCTCAGTGATGAAACCAAGGTTATCGAACCAGTAGGAGGACCAAGCAACAACACGTAAATGGCACCTGCACACAAATAACAAATACTCGCAAGCTGACGTGTAAAAGGGGTTGTCAATCCCTTTCAGGTAACGGCGCCAGAAATTGGCAAATGGACGTGAATAAATTATAGTAGATTGATAGATCGAACACCTAATAAAATAATTAAGAATAATTTGTAGCAAGGTATTTTTGTATTTTTGGTTTAATATATCTAAAAATAAAAGGAAAGGAAAATAGACCGTAAAGGCAAATAATATGAGAAAGAGACCCGGGGGTCGTAGGTTTCACTAGTGGCTTCTCTCGAGAAAAAATAGCAAACGGTGGTTGAACAAATTACTATTGGGCAATTCATAGAACTTCAAATACTCATGACGATATCCAGGCAATGATCATTATATAGATTAGTAGACTGACTCCTGACTGCATCTACTACTATTACTCCACACATCGACCGCTATCCAACATGCATCTAGTGTATTAAGTTCATGGAGAAACCGAGTAATGCAATAAAAATGATGACATGATGTAGACAAGATCTATTTATGTAGAAATAGACCCCATCGTTTTATCCTTAGTAGCAATGATACATACGTGTCGGTTCCCCTTCTATCATTGGGATTAAGCATAGTAAGATTGAACCCACTACAAAGCACCTCTTCCCATTGCAAGATAAATAGATCAAGTTGGCCAAACAAAACCGAAATATCGGAGAAGAAATACAAGGCTATAAGCAATCATACATATAAGATATCAAAGAAACTCAAATAACTTTTATGGATAAAAAGAGATAATCTGATCATAAACTCAAAGTTCATCGGATCCCAACAAACACATCGCAAAATAGTTGCATCATATGGATCTCCAAGAGACCATTGTGTTGAGAATCAAACGAGAGAGAGGAAGCCATCTAGCTACTAACTACGGACCCGGAGGTCTACAAAGAACTACTCACGCATCATCGGAGAGGCGCCAATGGAAGTGGTGAACCCCTCCGTGATGGTGTCTAGATTGGATCTAGTGGTTCTGGACTCTGCGGCGGCTGAAATTAATTTTCATCGACTCCCCTAGGGTTTTTGGAATATTGGGGTATTTATAGATTAAAGAGGCGGTCCAGGGGCAACCGAGGTGGGCACGACCCACCAGGGCGCGCTGGGCCCCCAGGCGCGCCCTGGTGGGTTGTGCTCCCCTCGGAGCAGCCCCGAGGTGCTTCTTCGACCCATTGGTTGTCTTCTGGTCCAAAAAAATTCACAAAAAGTTTCGCTGCGTTTGGACTCCGTTTGATATTGATACCTGCGATATAAAAAACATGCAAAAAACAACAACTGACACTTGGCACTGTGTCAATAGGTTAGTACCAAAAAATGATATAAAATGATTATAAAACATCCAAGATTGATAATATAACAGCACAGAACAAAAAATTATAGATACGTTGGAGACGTATCAACCACCACCGCAGAACTCCCACGGATTCACCGCTCTAACCTAGCCCGATTTTTAATTAACAAAGCCATCAGCTGACCAAGATTACATCAAACAGTTGTACAACGAAGAAAACAGAAGACGGGAAAGATAGAGAGTACTGGAATAATTTACAACCTAATTTTGAAATATGCAAACATAATATGCAAACGAGCCTAGCCTAAATCACCATGGCCAAACTCTTAAAACCAGAGGCCACACCAACACCAGGGTGAAAATCAACAAGACACCAGCATCGATAACCAACAACTCCTCGCCTATTCCTGCAGAACATGCCAAGGCCGACAAGCCATTCGATTCTACCTCCGGAGAGGATCATGATCCTCTTGCGTCAGCTCGAAGGGTGTTGTACCGTCGGAAGGCAGGGTGCTCACCCTAGAGCCAAATGGACAAAGCCGACTTAGCAACTCGAGCATGAGGGGCAGAGTGCTAACCACCACCGCAGAACTCCCACGGACTCACCGCAAAACACATGTCAACCACATATCCAGATCGACGCAAGCTAAAGAACGAGAAGACAAAGACTGGACGGAGAGGATGTAGAACAATGAACAATTCTCCACCACCATCTGCTTTCCACAAAGCGCCACCGTGGACGACACTTCCATGAAGGGGAGTGATGCCAATACGCCGCTGACATCCAGAAGGGGAACCAAGACTTTCACCTAAAGCGAGAGGTGAGGATGAGAAACATGGGAGGGGACCTCGATAAGGCCTTTGAGAAGGGGACCGGCGCCGACATCGTCGTGCCCTCTACCTAAGGCCAAGGGTTTCAACCGGTCTCACTCCCACACCCATTCATCCGGACCCGAGAGCATGAGCTATCTAGGTGAAGCCGCCATGGTCGAATCGGACCAAAGGGTGCAATCACAGAGTGTCGGGGCGCCACAACCGACGGGTGTACGCTCCCGCCACTAATATGATACTAGATCGAAAATAATAAAATATTTAATTCAATATGTTGCTCTTCAGGAGAGAGGTGTTTTGAAGCCTTTATTTTTGAAAAATTCAAATTCAAACTTTTATGGTTCAAAAAATTCCGAAAAAATATGCGTGTATGTAAGGATGTAACCCACATGTGTGTAAAAATTCATGATGAAATACCTTGAGTTGTGACCTAGACAAAAAGGGCAAATTCATGGCCTGGAAAGATGAATAGTATCATGTGTTAAATAGCCCAGATTTGTCTTTTTTGCATAGCCCTCATTTCAATGTATTTTGAACTGAGTTGTGCCTACATGTATATCTATATTTTTTCAGAATTTTTTTGAAATGTAGAAATATGAATTTCAATGAAATTACAAATTTGAATTTAGAGGCCTCACTGGACGCCGAGCTCAAAAGGGATTTCCGGTTCTTCAGTTCATGTTTTATATGACACAACTTGTACCTACTACCGAAGCGAAGCAAGCAAGACAAGTGCCACCAGCCCATCACAGTCAACCGTGACACTGACGCCCGGCCCCGCCGTCAGCCGAATCCCATCCGCTCCGAAGACCCAACCACCCCCATCCAGTCGGCGTCACGACTCACGCCGGCCTCCGCGCTACACTACACCGTCCCCCGATGAGAGCCGCGGCCACATCCACAGCCTTCTCCCTCCTCTCGCCCTCCCGCCTCCGGACCTCCGCTCCCACCACCAGCAGCCTCCCCTACCGCCGTCGACCCCGTATCGCCGCGATGGCCGCCGCCGCCTCCTCCTTCCGCCCGGAGGCCGCGCGCTCGCCCCCCGCCGTCGAGCCCCCGGCCCCGCCGCTCTCCAAGGTCACCCTCCCTTCCCGGTTCGAGCTGATCGCTTTGGTTTTGTGTCGGGTCGGGGTTTGATCTGAAGAGGGTTTGGGTTCTGTGGGCGCAGTTCAAGGTGGCGCTGTGCCAGCTGTCGGTGACGGCGGACAAGGCTCGCAACATCGCGCGCGCCCGCGCGGCCATCGAGTCCGCTGCGGCCGACGGCGCCAAGCTCGTGCTCCTCCCGGTGAGTGCCTACGAACGAAGCCCTGTTATTACCAGCTCTGTCAGTACCAATTTCCTCTCGGATGACAGGGCCGTTGAGGATTGACTGTTGATTGTATAGAGTGATCGCGTCGTGATTCCGCGGGAATTTATGGGTAGAAGCATATTACCGTAGCATCGTTACCTTGACTGACTGGTGATTGTATAAGATTCAAGCGTGAGTATATGCACCGAGGGGGGGAGGATCATAGCACTGAATCATATCATGTGCATGTTTACTTCTGATATGTCAATAAAAGCAGTGAAATCTGTTCCCCTTCTTAACACAATGAAAGCAGCGAAAACTGTATTTCGGCAAAAAATTAGCTGTGATATTGAGGGGGTAAGACTAGGTTCCTATAATCCCTCCCCAGACCCCACCTTGTGTGGGAGCTTCTATGCACTGGGTCTGTCCTTTTGAAGGGGAGCCTTGGCGCAGCGGTAAAGCTGCTGCCTTGTGACCATGAGGTCATGGGTTCAAGTCCTGGAAACAGCCTCTTACAGAAATGTAGGGAAAGGCTGCGTACTATAGACCCAAAGTGGTCGGACCCTTCCCTGGACCCTGCGCAAGCGGGAGCTACATGCACTTGCCCTTTTTTTTTATTGAGATGTACTCTAAAAGTTACTCCCTCCGTCCCATAATGTAGTGTCAAAAAACGTCTTATATTATGGGACGGAGGGAGTAGATTGTACTAGAATACAGGCCCACTATGCCACGTGTTACAGTTTTCTAGTCCGACAGTTCCGGAGTTACTAACTACCAACATTGTGGTATTGACTATTGAGGCCCGGGCACTTGGCATCCGTTTGGCCATGAGCCAGATTGTAAATTTGTGGTATAATGCCGTTATTTTCTTTTTCCAATTGTCAAAAGATAATACAACATTATAATAGGTTTTGGCACCACTCACTTCTGTATAGCTTGCCCAATACTTGCCTTTTTTCTCAGCCTATTATAAGTTAATTAGGACAAGTTTCACTAACTTCGTAAATACAGTTTGGTACTTCGGTTTCTCATTTTTCTTCTCAAACAGGCTTTGACTTTTGAACCATGATATCATTTCCAACAAGTTTCACTAACTTCGTAAATATAGTTTGGCACTTCGGTTTGTCATTTTTCTTCTCAAACAGGCTTTGACTTTTGAACCATGATATCATTTCCACATCTTGTGTTGCATGATTTAACATGCATTCACTAGGCTGGATCTGATTTTGCTTTGATAATTTAGTCCACTTTCTCTTATCAGATCATTTGGTACGAAATTCACTTTTGCTTTTTTATTACCTTTCACCTATTGCAGTTTCGTGTTTTTATGTGTGTAGGAGATATGGAATGGTCCATATTCAAATGAAAGCTTTCCAGAGTATGCTGAGGACATTGAGGCTGGTGGCGATGCAGCTCCTTCATTTTCAATGATGTCTGATGTTGCTCGCAGCTTGCAAATTACTCTTGTTGGTGGATCCATATCAGAACGTTCTGGTAACAGCTTGTACAATACATGCTGCGTCTTTGGTTCAGATGGCAAGCTTAAGGGTAAACATAGAAAGGTATGTATGGAAACTTATTTCCGTTAAGTAGTTTGTTTATATAATAAGAGGGCAGGCCTGGCGCAGTGGTGAAGTCCTCCCCACTTGTGCCAAGAGGTCCTGGGTTCGAACCAGCCTCTCTGCATTGCACTTTGCAGGGGTAAGACTAGGTTCCTATAATCCCTCCCCAGACCCCACCTTGTGTGGGAGCTTCTATGCACTGGGTCTGTCCTTTTAGTTTGTTTATATAATAACTGAAGAGTGAAAGACACATAAATTGAGTATGTCATAGTGACAGACAACAACGCCCACCGGATGAACTATGTTTGAAGAACCACTGTTTTTAAATACTATTACTGACATGTTCAGAACGTCTAGTACATCAATCATGATGTTTCCATGTAGTACTGTGATTCTCTTCTGACGAATGTAAAACATAATGTTCTCACGAAGTCACAAGCGAAGCACATATTTTATAAATTTACTCATTTCCGCAAGCTAATTAGTGAACTTACCTTATTCACAACATTTGATTAGTTAACTTACGCCTTGTGGCATTTTGTTTCTTCCACACTAAACAATATTATTCCTAAGGTGGTTCCTTCTTGGTTTTTTATGTCACAGCAATGAAACTTTTCATGAATGCAGGTCCATCTTTTTGACATTGATATTCCAGGAAAGATTACATTCCAGGAATCAAAAACCCTTACCGCTGGGCAGGATCTTACTGTTGTTGACACAGGTTTGTCTTATTACTCTGCTGTAATAAACCACACTATGATTAGGTAGCTCTCAAACCACAAGATCTTCGACGCATCCCTAACTTTTTGTCTGGGTCATATAAATTAAGGTTTACAAACAGAGCATGTTTATGATTGATGTTGATATTTTTAAAGCCATACCTTTCCATATGGACTTCCCATGTTTCTTGGCTTTAAGAATCTCCTTCGGATATGTTATTTAAGCTTTCAGTACTCATTGTCCGTTCAGTTCTGCATCCTAGATTTCTTCTGCAATTTGTTGTAGCTAGTTGAATTCGGTCATCTTTGTTCTGCTTTATTTTCTTGATACAGCACAACTAATTTATTTTGTTGCATATAAAATCTAATATAGTGTCAATTGTTTTCAGATGTAGGCCGAATTGGTATAGGCATTTGCTATGACATTCGTTTCCAGGAATTGGCAATGTTGTATGCTGCAAGAGGTCTAAATTTCTCGCATCCTATTTTTAATGTACACATGATTTATCTGTTTGTAATGTTTTTTGGTGTTATAATCACAAAATACTTCTAGGATTGCTTTAATGCTAACCACTTCATTTGATTCGTAGCAGCTGCTAACTTACTATGTATGTGCATAATGGATCACATTATTTGGTCTCAGAAACTCATAGCAAAATATAATTTGGCCGGTATTTACTTGTACTATGGGCCTGGTTGGTTAAGGGTCTGCTGGTAGGAGGATCTTTCTCCAGTCTTTTTGCCTGGTGAAAAGGGAGGTAGACTAGATAATTTTTTTATTTTTTCTTTCTTAATCAATAATAGATACAATCCCTGAATTCCATGCTTATATAGATGAATGTTTTGACAACGAAGAACCTGTCTAAGAAAGGAATCTTAAAACTATGCAACTAGCATGACTGACTATCAAGGTTTATGAGATATAAGTACTTTGTTTGCCTTTCTAGTTAAAGTCTGGTGGAAATATCTTTGGTCCAAAAGTTACGAGTTCATGTCATGGATGCAGCTCAATAGATAACCTTTCGACTAAAATGAGTTGAGAGTTGCTACTATTAACTGTATGTACTTTTCACACGCTGCAGTAGTCGTGTTGCTTGACACTGGGACCGAGCCCATAATAGCTTGCAACCTCTAGATTTTTAGTCGCTAATGACATAATACGTGCAACTTCACTGTTGATCATACAAAATATAATAATGCTCTCTCGTTGACTGCAGGTGCTCATTTGCTATGCTATCCTGGTGCTTTCAACATGACTACTGGGCCATTGCACTGGGAGTTGCTTCAACGGGCAAGGTATGTATCTTCTGAAATCTGAATCATTTGAACCTAGAGATGAAATGCAACAGATACATAATGAGGTTGAATATCTTGTACTTCTATTGATGATAAGATACTTCTAATAGATCTAGTCAAAAGATCAACGCTCGTATCAAAATTTCTCTAGGAGTACTATCTGAAGCATCTTTCCTATTTATATCGCATTACATCTTCTCTGCTTCTGTTCTGAATATATCTTTATGATGCCAGGGCTGCTGACAACCAGGTATGAGGAACACTGCTGTGCTGCCCTCCATTTTTCTGTACAGAAACTCATCATTTCTGCTTCCAGCTTTTCGCTTTCAAGTAGTAACAGTCATCATTCTTTCAGCTTTTTGTGGCAACCTGTGCTCCAGCTCGAGATACTAGTTCAAGCTATGTTGCTTGGGGACATTCCACTCTTGTTGGACCGGTGAGTTGATTACTGATTTTAAGATGCCAGTTCTTCGGTAGTTTGCCAGGAGCCTCCTGATCTTTTGTGCTCCGGAGTCCAGACCTGGAAGTTAAACTCAGCACTAATGCAAGGAATACTATGTTGCTGCTGTAGTGACTTGGCCTTGAGCCATGCCATTTCATATGCCCAGCACTCTGAAAACTCTTATTTCAGTGATGGTATGCGCTTAACTGTTGGCATTTTATTTTCCAGTTTGGTGAGGTGATCGCCACAACTGAGCATGACGAATCAACTATAATAGCTGAGATTGATTATTCATTGATTGAGCAGAGGAGGTAGGCAGAATGATTGAATCTTAGGCTTTTTCATGGTGGTGTTTATTCTCAGCTTGATCTAATCGCCTGACCAACATCTTTTTGTTCAGGCAATTTCTTCCTCTGCGACATCAACGACGTGGAGATCTTTACCAGTTGGTAGATGTCCAGGGATCGGGTTCCAAGTAGACTGTCTGAATTGCTCGGGTAGGCATGATCCATGAAGCAAGAATCGCTGATTGAGAAGGCAGGCTCATATGCTTTGATTCGTGAGATGCATGTGGCACGTCTTCATCTGTAATTTGCACTCCTGGCACATAATGTGTGAAAAGGGGACAAAACCAATAAGAGAGACATGTAATATGTACAATTGTCTGAGTTGCGAAATAATCAAACCCCTTGGCGGGAACAAAAATCGAAAACTGTACTCAACGTCTCCACCTCCTCTACCGTTTGGCAGCCTGCCGTTCTACCACTGACATGTGGGCCTGTTGGAAACCTGGCCCACATGTCAGTGGCCCGACGTCACCTAGCGCACGGCAGAGGAGCCGTGTCCCTCGACCTGCTGGGTTACTTCTCTTATGGTTGGAGATGAAGCAAACATGATTACTTCTTCCTATCTCATTTTTAGCCTTGTATAAATAATGCAGGGTTACGTTACGTGAGTGGAGTGAGTTGAAGAACATGGAAGGCACAGAGATGGCTGTCCTGGATCAGATGTACCCCATGTTTTCGGCTTATTTTTGGGCCTTACGTCCGTGGCAGCTATAAATGAGTAGTGTGGCAGGCCAGGCCAGCCTGTGTGCACTGTGGTAACCATAAATGATCAAGCATGAAGGAGCTGCCCCCTGCGTCCTGGCCACGCTGCAGCCTGCTCGAACAGGAACATGGCTTCTGAAGACAGTACCACTGCCGGTGCAGGCGCCAGGCGCCAGGCGGGCAGGCGATGAAACACTGAGACAGCAGAGGAGGCATGGCGAGCTCATCATGAGCCGAAGAAGGCCGGCCAGCATTTCGGGTCCGGAGATGTGAGCCCATTTATGCGCCCATCACGCCTTCCTTCCGTTAATTAAAAGCGAGTTCCCCTCAATTTCTTTTTTTAAAAAAAAGCGAGTTCGCTTCGCCGGGTTTCAACTTTCAAATCCGCTTCTCTTCAATGCATCGCTACCACTGTGCATACACCTGCTGCTGCAGCGCGTCGATCGAAGAAAAAGTGTAAGATGAGATCGATGCATGGCCCGGCGTGGACCCAAGGAGACGATCGAGCTCCCCAGATGCACCAGTGGTTCGTCACCGCCACTGGCCCTGCTTGGTGCTTGCGGTTGTTAATCGAGTATTGCTGAATTTTGGTGGTTTCAGGTGTGATTCTCGTTTGAGCCACGGCGATGCCAAGCCCAGCCGAAACAACGCCCAAAACTATCACCATCGCACAGCCCGGTCGACCCACCACTGCCTGAATGGCTGGCTGCCCCGTGTTCACTGCGGCATCTTCGCCGGCACGTCGGTCGCGTGGGAGGCTGCGCCGCCTGCTTCTTTTACTGCTCCATGGCTGGGCTGGCCGGCCCCTACCACCGCTGTCTCGCTCCGTGCGATCGGCCTCCTGCTGCAGGTAGCGGCAGGGCAGGCCCGATGGTGTAGCATGATGTGATGCACCTTCAGTTCCCCATCAATGCATCACAAGGATCGCACGTACGTGCGTGCGCCAAGACATTCATTGCCCCCTTTGTTTCAGCATTTCCAGCCACACGCCTTCAGTGAGGAAACGTTTCCGTCGACTACAAGGTGTCTACAGTGACTTCGTAAAATATCAAGATGATATGCCGGTTTAATCTTTCAGAGGTGCTCGCAAGGGTAGGACACATGTGTGCGTTCATACAAGTGAGTGTATGCATATATATAAGCGCTTTACGGCCGTACTGTGTTCAAGAAAAAAAAACATTCATCCCCCCTTTGTTTGCGAGTTAAAAAATGGATAGTGCTAGGCACCCGTCGACAGGCGCCAGCTCCCGATAGATCGCACCCGCAGTGTCATTGCACGGCACCCCTGCACGCATGGGAATATGCACTCATTTTTCAAAAAATTGCATTTGAACTTTTAAGCAGGTTTTAAATGTCAAAAAACTCAAAAGAAAATTTCACGCATATACATGTCCGCAAATGTGTGTGCGCGGCTTAAAGTTTTGTGAAATACATATGTCTCTTTGGTCTGTCTTCACAAAAAAGACAAATTTCAGTGATTCTAAGTAGCGTTTCATGACATAATTTTTTGCCTTTTTTCCACATGCCATAAAATGTTATTTTTCCTCGAAACTTTATGCACGTATATAGAACATGGACCATACCCATGCAACCTTCTTCAGGTTTTTTTTAGCGTTTAGAAATGTGTTTTTTGAAATGGGTTCGTCTGTACCTAGATTTATTCATGCACTTCCCCCACGATCTCCCCATTTCCTCACCATGCTTTCTTTCTCAAGTGCGCTCGCAGGTTGTGCTGCTGGTTATTGTTATCTGTAGACTGTTGAAGCTTCTTTTGCTTGCTGGTTGTAGCTTTCCCCATCGACGGACGCAACTTCCGCCATCTCCGACCCAACAAAAAATCTCATCGGTCGCAGAAAAAAACTTGATTTCGGCAAAAAAAAATCATCGTCGCCTATCGAAGCAAAAAAGAGGTAATAGCACCGCAGACCAAGAACTTGTTCTAGATATGATGGGTTTAGTCCTACAACTTGCAAAAGTGAACTGATCACTCCTGCAACTTGCAATGGATGTCAAGTAGCCACTCACATGCAGCCAAGTGGCGGCGGCGTGGCGGAGACCGTCAGCTCTCTGCCTTTTGCAGATACCCCCCTACCACTTGTTTTAATCAACCGGCACTACACTCCACCTTAGTTAATTTCTGTGTTGGATCCGTTTGTCCTACTCCCTTCTTAGTTAATCGAATTGTACAAGTTTTAGGACTAAACCATCACATCTAGAACAAGTTCTAACACCTGCGGTGCTATTACCTCTAGCAAAAAATCTCACCGAGAAAATCCGCTAGTTCCAACAAACATTTCCACGTGAAACCTCACGCGTCACCCGTTTCAGACCTCTCGACCCAACTCATCCAATAGAAAATCATTTCATGTTTGAACATGCAGCATCGACAGATGCATCAACACAGTTGAACTTGCTACAGTTCAACGCTATATCTGTTAGTTTTTTTGTTCTAAATTTGTGACTTGAATTTTAGATCCCAATTTGTGCATGCCATTGCTACACGCTACGCCCCCCCTAGTCGAGGCCGCCAATCTGAAAACTGTCAGAAACCTGTGCTGGTGGATCTGCACGATTCATGCATGCATGCGGCGGCGGTGCAGCCATTGAACGCGCGTAGAGTAGTACGTACCTGCACCTGCACGGCTGCACCTGCATGCATGGCCCGTGATTCCTGTTGGCCAAAAGCGCGCGCACGTCGCAGTTTTTGAACATGGCCCGTACCTCCACGCTCGATTCGGGCGGATCGCTCGCAATCACTGCGGCAGCAGTAGACGTACGTGCAGCATTCACGCGGCACTGTCAAGGACTCTAGCAAATTACTACTATTTATAATACGGGTGCGTAGCAGTTGTACACTGTTCGCGCACATACTCCATTGCTGACGCCACGAACCAAAGTCGATGAAACGGGCACTACGTACGTACGTACCAGGAGTTCGTGCGTGCGTGCGTGCGTACCCGCGTAGCACTCGAGTTGCATGTAGTCGAGTCGCACGTGGGGGCGAGGAGGGAGGCGATCGCGCGTGGCAGGCAGGGTGGCAGAGGCCGCCACGATGGGCCATCATCCCGAGACGAGACGAGGCAAAGCCCTCCTCCATCCTTCAAAGCTGCAGAAAAGGCAAAGGAAAAACATTCTCACCCATCCAATCCATTCCAGCCGGAAAAGAAAAGAAAAGTTACTGAGTACTGGTAGCCCGTGCCGCAAGAATACCCACGCCACGAGCACGAGGCTTTTCTTTTGAGGCGGCCAAGCCGGCATGCATGGATGGTCGTATTGCACACTACACGCGGCAAAGCGGCGGCCCCACCTGTCATCCTGAGCCCGGAGCGCGTCGCTTTCCCCTTTTGTTTCTCGGCTCCCGCGTCGCGGTCGCGCAGCTTCCAACAATAAAAGCCGGGCTGGACCGGACCGGACCGGACCGGGCCTGACCGCACCGGCCGTGATGGATGGTGGGAGCAGCACGATCGAATCCGATCCGATCCGATCCGATCGGGCCGATCCCACCACCGGCCGCACGAGACGCGAGCTTTGGCGCGCGCGAGCCCCCAAGCTGAGCTTTCGCTCTCGTGGGTGCGTGCAGCGGCGCTCCTTTTGATCGGTCGGAGCGAAAGCTGCGGCGATCGATCGATCAAGCTTCCGGCTCACCACTCGCGTCGCACTGTACTGCACACGATTCCCCTGCGTGCATGCGTGGCTGGGCCCTGTGCGCGTACTCCTGTGGCGGAGTATGGACGTCTCTGTCTGGTCCGTCCGTGCATCGGGATCGGTGCCCCGCCGGCCCGCCATGCAAGTTCTGCCGTCTTTTGATCGTCGACGACCGGCGGGATCGCCATGGCTTTCTTCTTCGGTGCACGCTCTTTTTTTCACCTCTCCGATTCAAGAGAGATAACAGTTAGAATTCGTTGCTGCTTGTTACCGACTTACCGGACGCACGCGCGGCCCGCGCAAATGATTCATCACTGCTCCTTTTCCAAATGTTCTTTACAAGTTCATTTTCCTCTCGATACGTTTGCTCGGCGTGCGCCGATCTTTGACAAGAAGTCGAAAACAGTGTGCGGCGGCTGGTGTAAATGTCAAACCCAGCATGTCCCGCGCTCACACTCATAGCGCGCACGCTCTCGTCTCGTGGGCCTGCATGCATGTGAACAGTGAGCACGCACGCACGCACGTCCGTGGAGACATAAACGGCAGTACTGTCCATGTGAAGATTTAAGTCTCTACGGACTACGGTCCATGCACAGATCTTTGCCTCCACATGCTTTCAAAACTTGCTGCCCACCACGTTCGTAGCTAGTGTTCCCGCGCGCTGCATGCGTGCAGCAAAACGACGCGGGAAAATAATTGCCCGTCCAATCACTGTTCACTCGCTACATGCGTGCATTTTGTCAAACTCACAAAAGTCAGGTTTCGTTTCAGACATTTGACAGCCCCTAGGTCAAGCAGCTTTAGGAAACTACTTAGGATGACAGGTGGGGCCGACGGTTTGCCACGTGTAGTGTGCGATCCGGCCTCAGGATGTACAGGTCGTCTGTGTGTTCATTATGATTGTATCCCTCGATGCTACATTATGAATCGATAAAAAGCAGTCTTTATCAGAAAAAAAAGTGTCTTAGGTGTTGTAGGTTTGTATGTCTATGCATTTCTAGCTTAGATGCCACTACCTCCGTCCAGGCTTATTGGTTTTCTTTATATTTTATGTCAAATTTTGATCATATATTTAACTAATAAAATGTTAATGTATATCATAGAAAATTATACCGTTGGATTTGTATTTGAATATAGTTTTCATGCATATGTTTTGCCTCCACATATGTTCAAAACTTAACGGTGACCACGTTAGTGTTCCGGCGCGCTGCATGCGTGCAACAAAACGACGCGGGAAAATAGTTGCCCATCCGATCACTGTTCACTCACTACATGCGTGCATTTTGTCAAACTCACAAAAGTCAGCTTTCTTTTGAGAAATTTGAGAGCCCCTAGGTCAAGCAGCTTTAAGACACTACAGTGATTTTGATCCATTATCCTTTTCGATCGAGGCTAGTGGATTTCAGGACAGAGCAGGCACATCGGAGTTAGTTGCAAAATTTTGCAGATAAATTATACAATTGTCTTAGGTGTTCTAGGTTTGTATCTCTATGCATTTCTAGCTTAGATGATGCCACCCACCTCACGCCGCCCCACCACATAACGATAACAAAACTCAAAAGAATGAGCTAGCTAGTATTAGGTTTATGCTAGAGGAGCAATATGTTAGCCTTCTACTTTTGAGCAAACATGCATCCTTTTCCCCCATCAACAACAAGTTATTAAGCTTGAGCTACTGGACAGTGTTATCATAGGACTGATTAATTAACCAGTAATCATGCATGATTAGTGGCTGGAGAAGCTAAAAAGCAAGGGTCAACTCCTGATGGGCAAGTAAAACCTCGATCTTTAGTTAATTTATTATCACGTCGTCACCTTTAAGCACTCCTAAAACTCCTACTGGTATGTTCTTTCTTAGTTCCAAGTGCCCAAAAATTTCTTTTTCTTAATTACCATCTCCTGGCGTACTCCAGTACCTCACATCACATTATTAGGGTCTAGATCAGGCCTAAGCTTCTTTTGAGATATAGTCTACTGGTAAAATACAGTGATAGCTAGCCTTTGTGTAGGGGCCCGAGTTGCTTTGCTCAACAGCTCTCAAGATCTTTGTCCCCCTATGTGTTGTAGCCTGCTGACAGGCCCTGCATGTAGCTGCGGGAGTCTGCCCGTTTTGAGAGAGAGACTAGATAGATGACGCCGTACGTACGCTTCAGGAGATTAATACTAGAGTAGAATGTGTGTGCATGCAGTGCAGTGCAGACTTTTATCTTTTCTGGATGCTTAATTACCGGCCTACAATGATGCTGTGGTCCATAGGCCAATAATAGCCCACACATTGGTTTAGACGAATCCTACTCCTAATCAACTTTGCCGGCCGGAGCTAGGTATCCATGTGTCCAAGCACATGGTTTTGGGTTTGGATCGATCAACAGTTTCTTTGTGCTCAGTCTGAATTAAGTCTACAGTTACGAACCAATCTATGGTTGGATGTTTAGATCAAAATGAATTAAGCCTACAGTTCCACACATCGACCGAACAACACGTATGTTCATCGGGTTGCATCATGTTCCAACGAATTCCTATACGCAGGTTTTGTGTTGAGAAAGTAATTTAATCGGCAGCTAAACCGTCAGCCAAGTGGCCGAAATGAGGTTTGGAGCTATCGCCATCATTGATCTTTGATCAATTTGAACGGCCGGGTCTTTAGCTAGCTACTTCTTCTCATAATATAAGAACATTTTTCTTATATTATGGGACGGAGAGAGTGTAATGGAATGGTTCATCGTCCGCATCATCATCGGAAAGGTACGCACAGGACATGGCCACTACTCTCTCTCTTTTTTTTTTTGCATGGACGGCCACTACAATTTGAATGGTTGGCCGAAAATATATCAGCCAGCGTGGGTTATTTTGTACGCCATGCGTGCATCCTGCGTGTAGATCATTGGCTCTACCTGATCTATCGGTGGTCCTCCGATGGGCGTCGTAATCTGAGTGATTAGGCGCGTACAATTCGTGAGTATCCAAAGATACATGGGCCAGCAGCACACATAATTTGGGTCTCGTGGTCCAGAAGGCATTTCAATCCTTTCACATACGCATCTGAAATGATTTCGTCCGCGCCATATCCATCCGGGATCCGGCTACTGGCTGCGGTTTTGTCATCCTTTCCGGCTGCACGCAAAGTCCTGCAGCCACTAGTCCTAAGGTACTAGTACTGTATTGGACATGGTATATTTCCTTGTTTGGAGAAACTTAATTACAACCAATGCTGCATGCCCATGCACTGTCTCTGTCCAACTCGCCCTTGAAAAAGAAAAGCAAAGAAAAGAAAGATTGAAGCTCCCATGTAGTAAAGCCCAATACAGTCTCTCCCTCAAAAAAAAAAGCCCAATACAGTCTCAATACAGTAAGTTTAAGAAGGAAAATCAGTATAGTCCACGTACTACGGGACGGTATTTTTATTTTATTGCTTAGTGGCAAGTCGAGCACGGCCATGCTCCGAAAGTATGGGAATCAAGTTGATGGAACAAGCAGCAAGACTAAATTAACACTCGTTGAGGTCGGCTCGCAGTTGAGATCATCGCAAGAGAGGCTTTAAACCCTCCTCTCTTTTTGACTGACGGCACTCACAAGCCGGGGCAGAAAAGGGTGAAAGGAACTCGGCCAAAGAGGAAGAAAAACACCAGAATAATAGAGCATTTCGCCTTTTCCGCGGTCGAGATTAGCTCATATCAGTGGCAGGATAGAAAGTGAGATTTGGCGCATAATTCTATCGGATGATTGCTCGCGGCTACACCACGCATGGACCATGGAGGGAGTGATCCAGATGAGAGGATCAGCTGGCGAGGGGCCCGGGCGGAAGAGGATTTGGTCGCACTTAAGCCAGCTGGTGGATCACATCGCATCGCATCACGTCAATCTACTCTTTCATTTTACCCGTGCCGTAAATCTTGGTTTTTGGAGGGAGCAGCGGCAGCAGTGTCATCGATCCTCTGCTGATTTCTTCCTTAATGGCGCCCACTGCGTTTCGTGCCGATTCTTTCTACCACCAGCGAACAGTGGCCGGTTAATGTGTTGCTCCTGATTTACAGTGCGCGGATATTGCGTGACACGGATCTACAGTGCGCGGTACATGGGGATCCCTGTACGTGCACGCCGGTCGTACAGACATAAAGAGGTCGCACGATCGGCCCAACGTAGCAAGGACGGCGCAATCAATCAGCGGCGGCAGGCACGCTTTCGAAAACGCCGGCGTCTCAAAGAGGAAGAAAAACCCGGGAAACAGGGCCGGAGTCCACAAGCTGCTAACCATCGTGGCTCTCTTCTTTGGAGCCGTCGGTGATTTTGCGTCGACGGGTTTGATGACCAGCCTCGATCGATCGGCCTAGCTCCTAGCACATACAACACGCCGAAGTTTCTTGCTTCTGCAACAATCCACGGACGACGGGCCTGGCCGGCCATAATTAGCAAGATTCAGACCGTACGACGGGCCAGGATTGCGGCCCTGTTTCCCGGATTCGCTGATCCGCGCCCCCGAATTAGTAGGAGTGCGTGACCGGCCAAGCAGACGTGTCATGCTTGGACCGATCGATCTGACTCATCATCATCTGGGATTACTGAAGTAGAGTAACTGGAGTGTGCTGGAGCTGACGTGTGTGGTGGCGGCCTCGCGCGCTGGAGGGAGGGAAAGGAAGAGGAATGATTCCGCAGGGATATGATGCCGGTAATGATTAGAAGGAGCTCGCATGTTAGCGGGCCGGCAGCAGACAAAGCGTGTGCATCCCCGTCAAATCCATCGCTCGCCGTCGCCGTCGCCGTCTCCGCCCACCACCGCCTCCCGGCTTTCAACCCCCGTCCTCATTTCTCTTGTACCCCCTCGTCTCTCTTTACATGCTGTTGCGTCCTCTTCATGTCACCCTGGCCGAGCAACTTGTACCACTCCGCACTTGTACAATGCACACGGCGGCGCGCTCGCCGCCGATGAGATGGGTGCGCCGTCAAGTTTCCCGCCGGTTGTTCTTGATCAAAAATACTAAATTCCTGAACGTTCGGATTTTAAGGATGACAATCCGAATGTTTTTTTTACGGCAACTTTAGTTCACGTGAGGTTGGCAGACATGGCAATTTTCACCAAGGATGAACACTAGGAACAACATTTTACTGATTGATTTCCTGCGGCTAGAAATTACAGTACATCTGACTGACTGAGTACACTCCACACCCCCGAAACGAAGAAAATCTCAGAGACAACACCAAAGGTTAAAAGAGAGAGCACGTAATAAAACGCCTACTCAAACCTCCCATCTAGAGTAGCTAACTAATTTTGCATTTTACAGTAACCCCCGCCGTTTTACAGTCGCCCACCGGCCCCGCGCGCGATCCCGTCGAGCAAACATCAGGCGACTCTGGCGCTCCGGCCGTGCCCGCACGCGTGGCCAATGCCGGGGTTCAGCACCACCCTGGTCGTCTCGTACACCGGCAGCTCGTCCCGATACCCTGCGCCCGGCGGCACGGCGGCGGCGGCCAAGTTCTCGAGCTCGAACAGGTCCGAGCTGGCGTCGCTGCTCTCGTCCTCGTCGTCCTCCTCGTCGCTCTCCATCTCCATGCGCCGGAGCAGCATCTGCTCCACCGGCACCCTCCGGCGGTCCGCCCCGGGCACCGTCGCCGGCGCCTCGCGGTCGCTGTCCACGAACCGCACGGTGCGGTTGGCGTGCCCGCGCGTGGACGGCGTCTTGCTCAGGCAGGACCGCGAGTAGGACGACGCCGAGGAGCAGGCGTACTCCGCCGCCGCCGCCGTGCGGGCCGAGGGCGGCGTCTGCGGCGCGGCGCGCTTGCCGGCGAAGATGGTGTTGAGGAAGCCCGCGAGGCGCGCGCCGGGGGAGGCCGGCTTGCGGAGGTCCCTGAGCTTGGCGCGGATGGAGGCCCCCGCCGGCTGCTTCTTGGCCTTCTTCTCCGGCGCGGGCGCGGGCGGCCCGCCGGGCACGGCGGTGCGGATGGGGCGCAGGCGGCGGTGGCTGGACGACTCGGCCTCGGACGAGGAGAAGCCGCCGTAGCTGGAGCACTCGGAGGAGCTGGACGTGGTGGCGTGCGGCCCGGGCGCCGGCGCGCGCGCCCGGTAGCTCCCGGCCAGCGACGGCCTGTAGTAGTAGCTGTAGTGCAGGGCCTCCTCCTGCTCCTGCTGCTGCTTCTTCTTGGTAGCCGCCGCAGTCACCGCGTCCCCAGCGGGGTGGCCCGGCTCGTCCTCCATGGACCTGTATATCGCGTCCAGCAGCGACGACGAGAAGGACGGCTGGTCGGCGTGGCGCCTCGCCCGCGCCGCCGCCGCCGCCGACGCCCCCTTGTCCCCGCGCCTCTCCATTCCACCAGCAACGCGCAGGCGCTCCAACACACGGACACAGCGACACCACCAAAGCTCCAACACACGGACACAGCGACACCACCAAAGCTCAAAAGCAGGAGCTCCCAGCCCAACAATGCGCTGGTCTAGGGCGGAAAGTGGCGCGAGGCAGAGGAACCCCGTGCACGGCGAGACGGTTCCTCACCGGAAGCGAGCTCGTGAGGCGAAGGGTGGTGGCGGAAAGGAGGAGATGGTGTGGAAAGGCTGGAGGAAAGAAGGGTGAGGGGGGAAGGGATCGGTGGGAAGATATAGGCGGCCCGGGAGGAAGAAGGGGAGATGGGGGTGACGTGGCAACGGGCAGAGGAGGCCACTACTCCAGCTTGAGTTGGTTCTGGGCGTGCGGCGGGCCCACTCCACCCTCTCTTTTTTTTGAAGTAGCCCACTCCACCCTCCTCGCTCACACTCTATCTATCTATCTGTCGCTCACTCCGCTACTATGTCACCTTTTGGCACGTCCCGGCTTCTCTTCTATTCAACCCATGGTCGACTCTAGCAACATGCTCTGCTTACTGCTTACTGTAATTTTTGCTGCTAATGAACGCATTACCTCGTGCACATCTCTCTTCTCCACGGACGTAGTATTAAAACGGCATGCGCGTGGCGAACGGTGCGCGCCGCATCTAACCACCCTAGCTACGCGCGCTCTGTGTCGCCGACTGAAAACATTAAAGGCTGATCGTAATGGTAGTATCATAATTAGTATCATGCATGCCAACTAGGCAATTTTAATGAGGTGTCATAACATCGGAAGCTCTCATAACATTAAATGGAAAAAAAGATGATGGAGTATCATATTATAATACCGTATCATAATAAATGCTATGGTACTTTGTGTGATGCATGATAATAAATAGAGTACTACATGATACTAATATATAATACTATGCATTAGCAGGTAATATCATACACTAGTATCATATGCATGATAGTACTATATGATACTCACCATAGTATTAAAAAAACAGGAGGCCCCGTGCTCGCAGCGTCTCCGCTGCGGAAAGCGCGCCCGGCTCCGTCCGTTGCCATATACTCTATCTGTACGTGGAACCGCGCCTTTCTTAATCTTAATCGAGCGCTCAGCGGTGAACAGCGCACAGCACTGCACCGTGCTGCATAGTGAATAAAGGGGGCGTGGTGAGCTGCAAAGCATGAGATTCCCGTCCTTGATTAATCCGGCTGCCTACGGTAATCAAGGTTTAATTAGTAGCGGGTGGCAGCACGCGGGGTGGTACAGGGGGCAGTAGTACGTTTTTCCGGCTTGTTTATTGCTGCCCGGGACCATTAAGTACCAGGGTTGGAAGAGGGCGTTTGTTCATCTTGACGGTGGCCGGGGAATGTTTTTGGGCGCATGTTTTTGTTTCTCTTCGTTTTCATTGTCACTGGGGTTGTTTTCATGGTGTAACTCGCTTTTTGTTCGTGTGGCTTTGCGGTGCGCCCGGGATCCTTGTTTAGATGCGGTGCGCCCGGGATCCTTTGCTGTGCGGATTGCTGCGGGGTGATGGCAACCCCGGACATGGTCACGAGTGGCTGAGCGTGATTGGATGGGACGCGGGGGCGAAGCACCGCCACCCACGATAATTAGTATTGTAAGACCTCGATCCGTGTCTTTAATCGCGGGGGAATGGCAGCGCGCCACGCAGTACAGCCCAGGCTCCCCATTCAAACCCATGAAAATGTACAAAATTTGCCCTTATCTAAAACTTCAACATGAAATGGCCCCAATCTAAAAATATTTCATGAAATGACCCCTTTTGCATGATGCCCGGGGCTAGAACGCCATGCTACATGCCACAACCATGACACTCTAGCCCGGGGCGTCATACTCTAGCATGGCGCCCTAGCTTCGGGCCATTTCGTGAAATATTTCAAGATTGGAGTCATTTTGTGTTGAAGTTTCAGATAAGGGCCAGTTTTATTCATTTTTCACACCGATAAATACGTGCTAGAGCCTTGGGAACAGTTTTTTGTGTCGGAAGATGGTCGCCGCTGCACACCGATGTTTCGTTATATGAACTTTTGAGACCCCGACGGTTTCCACGGAGACTTGGTGGATAGGATGGAAACCTGGCCAAAATTTCCATCCTCGACGCCCGCCTGCGGACGACGGGTCGGACACGAGAGCGACGCAAATGGACTGCACGGGGCGGCTGCCTCCGGCCCGGAGCCGTCCTTCCCTTTCGGCCGCAGACACTCCAGCCCCTCGCAGCATGTGTGCGCGCACCAGACCGCCTCAAATGCGTGTCGCGCCAGCGGCACCGAGGGAGGGGCGCCCATGCGAGTCGAGTCGGTGCGTGCGCCCGTGGCCGAGAAGCGGGCAGAGGCGGCAGGGTTGGATGCCGAGAGCAGCGGCTGCCGTCGGTTAACACGACAGGCCCGGGGGCTGACAGGGATGCTGCTCACCCCCTGCCTGCCCGCTTCGACGGCCGTCTCGATCTCGATCGGAAACGATGGGCACGGCTAGCCTGGTTGGACGGCCACCCGAACGCATGCATTAGGTTGGCTTTCACCTTTGCTGATCGAGGTGATCGGTGCCGGCCTTGATGTGCTGCTGGATTGATCGCCATGGGTGACGGGGCGAGTGACAGCCGGTCTGCCGTCTCGGCGCACGTAGACGTAGGGACGGTACGATGTACGTACACGCGGCACCATCGCGCTTCTCTTTTCTTTTCTTTTCTTGGGCGTGTGAGTGCGGAGATTGGTGCGATTGGACGTGTGGCTGGGGTCCGATCGGTCGTGCGAAGAGGCGTGGGAGCAGATCGAGCACGCACTTGTACGTGCGTCCGTAGGGTGGCTGGCTGCGTGTCTGTCGGCTCTGCATTGGTGAATGGCGAAGGCCTGGTTGCGCTTGGTTGCATTCGGAGACAGCGGCGGTCGGCCATGCCCTGCTCTTGGGCCTGGCTAAAAACCTGCTGCTGCTCTCTTGTTCCATTCCATCTGCACGAGCGCGCGCCTTTCCATGCCGTGACTCGGCTCTGCTCCTTTGTTTTACATCACGGAAGGAAGGAAGGAGGACCGGAACTCATCAGCAGGTGATCAGGACTCCAGGAGGCTTTGTTTGCTTGTGAATGTGCACGGCCTCCACCTCCGGCCTGGGAGTGGGATCAGCAACTAGCTCTTGCGGTTGCATGGACATGATCGAGGAGCTGGGATCAGGCTCCACCTCCGGCCGTCGATCGGATGCAGTGACCAGCCTGCAGCTACAGCTTCGCAAGCCGACGAACAGAAGTCCGTCTCGGAGTAACAAGGCCGGCCAACAGTGGGCAACCTATGCGCAACAGAAGAGCACGGAATGGGGTCCTCGACGTAGGGCGATGCTCCTCATGAGTACCCCGTAGGGTAGCGGCCGTTTCGTCGTCCCAAAGCGAAAAAGCGGCGGCAGGCAGGCAGGGTGTGCTGGGACGTCACGCTCTGCCCCGCGCGCCGGCGCCAGGCCCAAGGAAACCGTCGTCCGTCCGTCCGTCCATCGGAGCGACGGGCGGATCGCGCGGTCGAAAGCCGGGGCCGGCAGGCTGCGCTTTCCTTTCCCCGCTCGAGCGTACAAGGCCGCGGCAGGCGCATCAGAGGCGCAGATCTCTCCGTCTGCACAGCCGAGCAGCACAGCAGCGCCCGACTCGACACTGCCTTGTGCCTGCCCGGCACCTTCCGTCGCACGGGCGCGTTCCAGCCATGCGCAGCGCAGATCGTGTCGCCTCGTTTCGCCTTTTCTCTTTCTCCTTTAGCTGATCTTGCTGGGCTCTCTCTCTCTCTCTCTCTCTCTCTCTCTCTCTCTCTCTCTCTCTCGTGATCCCGGGCAGCACCGTCCGTGCACTTGCGGCGTGGTGACTACGAGCGAGCGTGTGTGCATCGCTGGCGGGATTGGAAAGCTTGGAGAAATGGAAGACGCACGCCCACATGGGGTTAGCTTTAGCTAGCTTGAGGGAATTTTTAAGTGTCCCTGTCGCCACATGAATGAGCTGATCCGGTAATCATACACGGCGGGGTCGGCTTTTGTTTAGCTTAGCTGCTTAGGGCTCCTCTCTTTCGAGGCCCTGGCTAGGGTGGGTGGTCCATGGCCATGGGAGGTCGGTCGGTCGGTCGGTTTGTCCTTGTTCTGCTCGGTTGCTGCATTATTTTTTGTGTTGGTAGTAGTAAATCCTAAGAACATCTCCAACAGGCGCCGAACGCGGCGCGCGCAAAAAACATTTTTAGCGCGCGTTCATCGCCTGGTTTGGCGCGGCGTGCAGCGAGCGCTCCAGCAGCCGCGCTAAAATACAGCGCGCGCGGTCGCTCCAGCAGCGCGCAAAAAATACAGCATGCGCTTATTCTATAAACTAGAAATGTAGGCATTGAAAGCATAAAAACTAGATAGATTACATAGATTTTAAACGATACAAAGGTATTTTACATCAAAAACATAGATTACATAATAATAAAAATGACAAACGATAAAAAACGAGATAGATTGCATAAAAAAATACTCTAAGAGGGTGTTTGGACACTCTCTAGTCATGTGACTAGTAGTAGTCAGACTAAAAATTTTTAGTCAGGCCATGTTTGGAAGGTGACTACTACTAATCAGCATTAAATGTCTCAGTATTAAATTCTTCTCTTTCCCTTCCATTTATCTCTCTTCTCTCCCTTGTGCCCGCAACAGGATGGGCCCGCCAATTAATTAGAGGAGAGACTTTAGTCACTTTTAGTTGGGGGTGGGGTGACTAGGGACTACACTAGTTTTAGTCACTCATTAGTCAGGGGTGTTTGGAGGTTTACTGACTAAAAGTGACTATTACTAGTCTCTAGTCACTAGTGATCCAAACACCCTTTAAGTCACTATCATCCTCAGCGGTGTCGTCCGAGGTATCTAGCCAGATGTCCAGCCACCGATTATCATCCGGCGTGAAGAACGACTACCTGCCTGCTGCAACGAGATCGGACTGCGCATTCGCCAATGCCTTCCGCCGACGCCTGTCCAACCGCTCCTCGCGGCGCCTTGCCCAGTAAACCTACTCGTAGGCAACGTCCTCCGGGTGGCGCCGGCGCCACTCCGCCATGACCCGCTCGTCCTCCTGGGCGATGAGAGGCGGTGCTGCCGCTCGGCGTGCTCCGCATGGTCTTGCGCCGTGTTCAGACGAGACGGCGGGGCGACGTCGAGCGCCTGCTGGAGCATGTACACATCTTGAAAATTCATCTGGCTGCGCGGCCGGCCTAGGCGCCACGCCGCCGCGTCGTACGCGCGGGCGGCCTCGTGCGCCGTCCCGTAGGTGCTGAGGCCGAGCCGGAGATCGTCGAAGCGTATCTCTGAGTAGTAGCCGCCGTTGGGGCGCAGGCGGACGCCGCGGTAGCCGGACGCTCCTCGGCGGCGCGGCAGCATGGCGGCGCGTCGGTGGCGGGGCACTGGAGCAGTGGAGGCGCGTCGGTGGCGGGGCGCTGGAGCGGCGCGTGGTAGAGAGGAAGAGGAAGAGGAGAAGAGGAGGCGTGAAGCGGTGCGCAAAAAATGGCGCGCGAGCTGGCGCCTTTTCAAGCACGCAAACTGTTCCCGCGCACGCGAGTTTTCCGTCGCCGCTGGAGCGCGGCGCGGCCTTGGAGATGCTTTAAGCTAGCCAAAACCAACTGCATGCTTGCAATGTGGAGTAGCATGCATGCCATGCAAAGCCCTTGGTTTGATCTCATCTTCTTGGGACGGGGAAAGTCGGTAAAAAATTCTTTGGCTGTTACAATGGGATTTGCACGAACGCCATGCACATTTCCACAGTTTCCAACTATGATTGGGAGTGCATGATTGGAAGTGACAACTGACAGCTGACAGGGAAAATCTCAGCCTGCCAATGCAATCGAATGACCTCCACACAAAAAAGCACGAGTAATTCCCATGGCCGAGTCCTTCCTTCGGCAGAATTACAGAAAAGAGAGGGCCAAACCGACGCAGCTATCTCTTTCAGAGCGCACCACGTCGCATCCCATGACAACGTAT
Source organism: Triticum aestivum (assembly GCF_018294505.1). Classification (NCBI taxonomy): domain Eukaryota; kingdom Viridiplantae; phylum Streptophyta; class Magnoliopsida; order Poales; family Poaceae; genus Triticum; species Triticum aestivum. The sequence goes on along the minus strand of NC_057803.1, from coordinate 6,870,138 downwards.
GTGCGCGTGAGTTGCACCTCAGCCGGACGTTTTCCCCCTACCTTTCGCCGGAGGTCAATGCCCATGCCCTGATCGAACTTGACGCGACTCCTGCGCGCCGTTTCCATTTCCTCCTACGCAGAAACAACCGAGCCGATGGATCGATCCAACTTCTCCTTCTTCCTCCACCAGCGAGAAAAAAGCAAGCGTGCATTGCTCACCGCAGTAGCGAGCCACCTGAATTTATGTCATGTCTGCAGACACGACCGTATATAGATCAGATAGATTCCGGTGCACGTCCACTTCGACCGGCCGGCCGGCCATATCGATCGCCGGATATGCACTGCCCTGCGCGGAATGGACGCCTGGTCGACGGCAGCAGGTATTACTGCGGTAGTGCGGTGGGCGGCTAGCAAGATAGGTGGTCGATTTGATCCGCCAATCTGTTGTCTGCTACTGTACTGTTTTCTTGCTCCGGCGATCGACGCCTCTGTTCTTATCCTGCACGCCCTCGTTGGAGATACGCCTGATCTCTACCTTGTCTCCATGATTCGACACGCCTGTGATCACCGCTGCGATGATTGTCGCCGAGAATTATTTCCCCCGAGCCTGGATCGTTCTTTGCTGGGTTTCTTTATCCGAGATATGAGTGCTTGATGTGAGTTAGCATGCAGTACTTGCGGAATAATCTTAATCTGGCGGGCGGGTCACTTGCTGTTGGACCATCCTGTGAAATGATCTACACCATACATGATGCATGCACTGTCTGACCGATTTCTGCCCGAGTCATTTTCAACCAGCGTGCTACAGTGAAAGGGGATAGAGCTTAGCAATCGATTGCTTCGGAAAAAGGTCAGTGGCTGGTGGATTAACAAAGCTGTCGCTTCCGTGGTAATCTGAGCTTAGGAGCCACGCAGAGTAAAAGCGGGTCATGATTTGTGTGTGAGACCGTCGGAGATGGTCCCTGCGCTGCACACGATCAGACCAGACTGACAAGACAGTTTCAGTTAGCTGTAAAAGAACGTGATCAGCATAAATAAAAGACAGTTCCACGGACACAAGCAGCCCATTTGGCCCCCAAGGGTTCATGTGGATTGCATGCATGTGCCGTGAATTTCTCACCAAGTATCATACGCATCTTGGCGGTGTGTCGCACTGTGCCGAAGTGAGTGCTAGCTGCTGCACACACAGTCCGTGAAGTTAGTCACTCTGCCTCTCTGAACCCATGGCAGGGTGCAGCACTTAAGTGCATGCGCTGCAAATGGTTTTCGGCGGGAAACTTACGAGGACAGTTCGAACGATTTTTGCAATATCGCACACTGAATTTTGGGCCTCGAATTTCAATCATCAATCAGCTTGCTGCTGCCTTGGCCCCATGCGACGGAGCCGAGAAGATAGATTCCTTCCATTCCATAAACTGCCTCGTGAGGAGGAGAAGCGCGAGCGGGTACAGGGTTTCGAGATCAGAGAAAGCGAAAAGAGGAGCGAGCTAAAGGGGGGCGAGAGGGACGGGCGCGGAGCAGACAAGAGGTACTCCATTGCGAAGGGAGGTGGATCATGGCCATGAATGCCTACGCGACGGGCAGAGCTCGCTAGGGGTCGAGGCAGCGGGTGGTGATCCCGAGACCGGGGACACGGCGCATCATGAAAACGCCGAGGCCGGCCGGCAAAGCGAGCGCCGAGCGGGGGCGACATGAGAAGTGTTAGACTGTATATATATACACGTAGTCTCTGTATAAATATTGTAATATTGTATTGTACCTCTTGATACCTCTATATAATGAGATAGCCACACCTTATTTAGGGTGTCGAGCAGTTTCTCAAAATACTTTGTTTTACATGATATCAGTTTAGGTTATGATGTCTTCCGCTGCTCCTGCCGCAGCCACCGTCGCGCCGACCTCCGTCGCCGCCGCCCGGGTCACCGATCGGATCTAATCCGTACGGCGCATCCCTGGGTGACCTAGCCTCGACCGCGGCTGAGGTTGATGCGCTGCTGTCCTATGGCGCCGCTGCACCACCATCGTATGGCGCCACCTCCTCGATGCCCTACGGCGTCGCCCGCGCCCTTGCCCTACAGCTCTCACCCGTACGGTGCCTCCCTGGTGGCCCCTAGTGCCTCGCCGCTGTCGACGCCTTCGTGGCAGGCGTATGGTGCGCCGCCTCCTCACCAACCCTATGTGGCGCCCCCGCGCCACCCCTACGGGCCGCCGCCGTCGCAGCCGTCCTACTCATCGCCGCCCCTGCAACCCTACGCGCCCTACTCAGCGCCACATGGGGGTGTGGCCTCCTATCCAGGGGGCGCGGTTGCCTCGCTGCAGCCGTCCTACGGGGCTGCGGAGACTTCCCAACAGCAGCCTTCCGGGGCCGCGGTCGTCTCGCCCTATGGGGCTCATGCTGCGCCGAACTACGGCACCCCCGCCGCTGGCCCTCCCGGGTTCTACGCACCGTATTCGGTACCTGCTGCTCATGCCGATCAGGCCGCCGGGCCGTCGCCTTTTCACTTTTCGCATCTGCTACCGGTGAAGCTTGCGCCGGATAATTACTTGTCCTGGCGCGCTCAGGTGTTGCCTCTTCTGCGGAGCCGCTACTTGGAGGGATATGTTGACGGGTCAATCCCGTGCCCGCCCCCTCATCACCCGGCGTACCATACTTGGGTGGCCCAGGATCAGGCCATCCTCTCCGCCATCCAGTCTTCGCTGACTCCGAGCGTCTCGTCGCTGGTCATCTTTGTCGCTACGTCTAGGGAGGCGTGGGCGGCACTTCACACTAGCTTTGCCTCTCAGTCTCAGGCGCGTGCTCATTCCATATGTTGGGGAACGTTGCAGAAAACAAAAAAATTTCTACGGTTTCACCAAGATCCATCTATGAGTTCATCTCGCAACGAGTGATCGGATTGCATCTACATACCTTTGTAGATCACGCGCGAAAGCGTTCAAAGAACGGGGATGAGGAAGTCGTACTCGACGTGATCCAAATCATCGGAGATCCTAGCGCCGAACGGACGACACCTCCGCGTTCAACACACGTACGGTCAGCGTGACGTCTCCTCCTTCTTGATCCAGCAAGGGGGAAGGAGAGGTTGATGAAGATCCAGCAGCACGACGGCGTGGTGGTGGATGCAGGAGGTCACCGCAGCAGGGCTTCGCCGTTACACTGCAAGAGGGAGAGGTGTAGCAGGGGAGAGGGAGGCGCCAAGACTCAAGGGTGTGGCTGCCCCCTCCCTCCCCCCTTTATATAGGCCCCATAGGGGGTGCGCCGGCCCTAGGAGATGGGATCTCCTAGGGAGGGGGGGGGACGGTGGCCAAGGGGTGGAGTGCCCCCCAAGCCAGGTGGGGCGCCCCCCCATCCTAGGGTTCCCAACCCTAGGCACATGGGGTGGGCCAAGGGGGGCGCACCAGCCCACTATGGGCTGGTTCCCCTCCCCACTTTGGCCCATGGGGCCCTCCGAGATGGGTGGCCCCACCCGGTGGACCCCTGGAACCCTTCCGGTGGTCCCGGTACAATACCGGTGACCCCCGAAACTCTCCCAATGGCCGAAACTTCACTTCCTATATATAATTTTTCACCTCCGGATCATTCCGGAACTCCTCGTGACGTCCAGGATCTCATCCGGGACTCCGAACAACTTTCGGGTTACTGCATATTCATATCTCTACAACCCTAGCGTCACCGAACCTTAAGTGTGTAGACCCTGCGGGTTCGGGAGACATGTAGACATGACCGAGACGACTCTCCGGTCAATAACCAACAGCGGGATCTGGATACCCATGTTGGCTCCCACATGCTCCTCGATGATCTCATCGGATGAACCACGATGTCGAGGATTCAAGCAACCCCTTATACAATTCCCTTTGTCAATCGGTATGTTACTTGCCCGAGATTCGATCGTCGGTATCCCAATACCTCGTTCAATCTCGTTACCGGCAAGTCACTTTACTCATACCGTAATGCATGATCCCGTGACCAGACACTTGGTCACTTTGAGATCATTATGATGATGCATTACCGAGTGGGCCCAGAGATACCTCTCCGTCATACGGAGTGACAAATCCCAGTCTTGATCCATATCAACCCAACAGACACTTTCGGAGATACCCGTAGTATACCTTTATAGTCACCCAGTTATGTTGTGACGTTTGGTACACCCAGAGCACTCCTACGGTATCCGGGAGTTACACGATCTCATGGTCTAAGGAAAAGATACTTGACATTGGAAAAACTCTAGCAAACGAACTATACGATCTTGTACTATGTTTAGGATTGGGTCTTGTCCATCACATCATTCTCCTAATGATGTGATCCCGTTATCAATGACATCCCCATGTCCATAGCCAGGAAACCATGACTATCTGTTGATCAACGAGCTAGTCAACTAGAGGCTCACTAGGGACACATTGTGGTCTATGTATTCACACATGTATTACGATTTTCGGATAATACAATTATAGCATGAATAATAGACAGTTATCATGAACAAGGAAATATAATAATCATTTTATTATTGCCTCTAGGGCATATTTCCAACAGTCTCCCACATGCACTAGAGTCAATCATCTAGTTACATTGTGATGAATCGAACACCCATGGAATTCTGGTGTTGATCATGTTTTGCTCTAGGGAGAGGTTTAGTCAACGGATCTGCTACATTCAGGTCCGTATGTACTTTACAAATCTCTATTTCTCCATTTTGAACACTTTCACGAATGGAGTTGAAGCGACGCTTGATATGCCTAGTCTTCCTGTGAAACCTGGGCTCCTTGGCAAGGGCAATGGCTCCAGTGTTGTCACAGAAGAGAGTCATCGGGCCCGACGCATTGGGTATGACTCCTAGGTCGGTAATGAACTCCTTCACCCAGACTGCTTCGTGTGCTGCCTCCGAGGCTGCCATGTACTCCGCTTCACATGTAGATCCTGCCACAACGCTTTGCTTGCAACTGCACCAGCTTACTGCCCCGCCATTCAAAATATACACGTATCCGGTTTGTGACTTAGAGTCATCCAGATCTGTGTCGAAGCTAGCATCGACGTAACCCTTTACGACGAGCTCTTCGTCACCTACATAAACGAGAAACATTTCCTTAGTCCTTTTCAGGTACTTCAGGATATTCTTGACCGTTGTCCAGTGTTCCTTGCCGGGATTACTTTGGTATCTACCTACCAAACTTACGGCAAGGTTTACATCAGGTCTGGTACACAGCATGGCATACATAATAGACCCTATGGCTGAGGCATAGGGGATGACACTCATCTCTTCTATATCTTCTGCCATGGTCGGACATTGAGCTGAGCTCAATTTCATACCTTGCAACACAGGCAAGAACCCCTTCTTAGACTGATCCATATTGAACTTCTTCAATATCTTATCAAGGTATGTGCTTTGCGAAAGACCTATGAGGCATCTTGATCTATCTCTATAGATCTCGATGCCTAATATATAAGCAGCTTCTCCAAGGTCCTTCATTGAAAAACTCTTATTCAAGTAGGCCTTAATGCTGTCCAAAAGTTCTATATCATTTCCCATCAAAAGTATGTCATCTACATATAATATGAGAAATGCTACAGAGCTCCCACTCACTTTCTTGTAAACGCAGGCTTCTCCATAAGTCTGCATAAACCCAAACACTTTGATCATCTCATCAAAGCGAATGTTCCAACTCCGAGATGCTTGCACCAACCCATAAATGGAATGCTGGAGCTTGCATACCTTGTTAGCATTCTTAGGGTCGACAAAACCTTCCGTCTGCATCATATACAGTTCTTCCTCAAGATAACCGTTAAGGAATGCCGTTTTGACGTCCATTTGCCATATCTCATAATCATAGTATGCGGCAATTGCTAACATGATTCGGACGGACTTCAGCTTTGCTACGGGAGAGAAAGTCTCATCGTAGTCAACCCCTTGAACTTGTCGATAACCCTTAGCGACAAGCCTAGCTTTATAGATGGTCACATTACCATCCGCGTCTGTCTTCTTCTTAAAGATCCATTTATTTTCTATGGCTCGCCGATCATCCGGCAAGTTAGTCAAAGTCCATACTTCGTTTTCATACATGGATGCTATCTCGGATTTCATGGCTTCCAGCCATTTGTCAGAATCCGGGCCCGCCATCGCTTCTTCATAGTTCGAAGGTTCACCGTTGTCTAACAACATGATTTCCAAGACAGGGTTGCCGTACCACTCTGGTGCGGAACGTGTCCTTGTGGACCTTCGAAGTTCAGTAGGAGCTTGATCAGAAGTATCTTGATCATCATCATTAACTTCCTCTCTAATTGGTGCAGGCACCACAGGAACATTTTCCTGAGTTGCGCCACTTTTCGGTTCAAGAGGTAATACTTCATCAAGTTCTACTTTCCTCCCACTTACTTCTTTCGAGAGAAACTCCTTGTCTAGAAAGGATCCATTCTTGGCAACAAAGATCTTGCCTTCGGATCTGAGGTAGAAGGTATACCCAATAGTTTCTTTAGGGTATCCTATGAAGACGCATTTTTCCGACTTGGGTTCGAGCTTTTCAGGTTGAAGTTTCTTGACATAAGCATCGCATCCCCAAACTTTTAGAAACGACAGCTTAGGCTTCTTCCCAAACCATAATTCATACGGTGTCGTCTCAATTTCGACGGAGCTCTATTTAAAGTGAATGCGGCAGTCTCTAAAGTATAGCCCCAAAATGACAGCGGTAAATCGGTAAGAGACATCATAGATCGCACCATATCCAATATAGTGCGATTACGACATTCGGACACACCATTACGCTGAGGTGTTCCAGGCGGCGTGAGTTGTGAAACTATTCCACATTTTTTTAAGTGTGTGCCAAATTCGTGACTCAAGTATTCTCCTCCACGATCTGATCGCAAAAACTTGATTTTTCTGTCACGTTGATTCTCAACCTCACTCTGAAATTCCTTGAACTTTTCAAAGGTTTCAGACTTGTGTTTCATTAAGTAGACATACCCATATCTACTCAAGTCATCAGTGAGGGTGAGAACATAACGATAGCCACCACGAGCCTCAACACTCATTGGACCGCACACATCAGTATGTATGATTTCCAATAGGTTGGTTGCTCGCTCCATTGTTCCTGAGAACGGAGTCTTGGTCATCTTACCCATGAGGCATGGTTCACACGTGTCAAATGATTCGTAATCAAGAGACTCTAAAAGTCCATCTGCATGGAGCTTCTTCATGCGTTTGACACCTATGTGACCAAGGCAGCAGTGCCACAAGTATGTGGGACTATCATTATCAACCTTACATCTTTTGGTATTCACACTATGAATATGTGTAGCATTACGCTCGAGATTCATTAAGAATAAACCATTCACCATACGAGCATGACCATAAAACATATCTCTCATATAAATAGAACAACCATTATTCTCGGATTTAAATGAGTAGCCATCTCGAATTAAACGAGATCCTGATACAATGTTCATGCTCAAAGCTGGTACTAAATAACAATTATTGAGGTTTAAAACTAATCCCGTAGGTAAATGTAGAGGTAGCGTGCCGACGGCGATCACATCGACCTTGGAACCATTCTCGACGCGCATCGTCACCTCGTTCTTCGCCAGTCTCCGTTTATTCCGCAGCTCCTGCTTTGAGTTACAAATGTGAGCAACTGCACTGGTATCAAATACCCAGGAGCTACTACGAGTACTGGTAAGGTACACATCAATTACATGTATATCACATATACCTTTCGTTTTGCCGGCCTTCTTGTCCGCTAAGTATTTGGGGCAGTTCCGCTTCCAATAACCACTTCCCTTGCAATAAAAACACTCAGTCTCGGGCTTGGGTCCATTCTTTGGCTTCTTCCCGGCAGCTTGCTTACCGGGCGCGGCAACTCCCTTGCCGTCCTTCTTGAAGTTCTTCTTACCCTTGCCTTTCTTGAACTTAGTGGTTTTATTCACCATCAACACTTGATGTTCCTTTTTGACTTCTACCTCTGCTGATTTCAGCATTGCAAATACTTCAGGAATGGTCTTTTCCATCCCCTGCATATTGAAGTTCATCACAAAGCTCTTGTAGCTCGGTGGAAGCGACTGAAGGATTCTGTCAATGACCGCGTCATCCGGGAGATTAACTCCCAACTGAGTTAAGCGGTTATGTAATCCAGACATAGTGAGTATGTGCTCACTGACAGAACTATTTTCCTCCATCTTACAGCTGAAGAACTTGTCGGAGACTTCATATCTCTCGACCCGGGCATGAGCTTGGAAAACCATTTTCAGCTCTTCAAACATCTCATATGCTCCGTGTCGCTCAAAACGCCGGTTCTAAACTGTAAAGCATGCCGCACTGAACGAGGGAGTAATCATCAGCACGTGTCTGCCAAGCATTCATAACATCTTGGTTCTGTGGGACGGGTGCGTCACCTAGCGGTGATTGTAGGACATATTCTTTCTTGGCAGCTATGAGGATGATCCCCAGGTTCCGGACCCAATCCGTATAGTTGCTGCCATCGTCTTTCAGCTTGGTTTTCTCTAGGAACGCATTGAAGTTGAGGACAACGTTGGCCATTTGATCTACAAGACATATTGTAAAGATTTTAGACTAAGTTCATGATAATTAAGTTCATCTAATCAAATTATATAATGAACTCCCACTTAGATAGACATCCCTCCAGTCATCTAAGTATAACATGATCCGAGTTAACTAGGCCGTGTCCGATCATCATGTGAGACGGACTAGTCAACATCGGTGAACATCTTCATGTTGATCGTATCTTCTATACGACTCATGCTCGACCTTTCGGTCTTCTGTGTTCCAAGGCCATGTCTGTACATGCTAGGCTCATCAAGTCAACCTAAGTGTTTGCATGTGTAAATCTGTCTTACACCCGTTGTATGTGAACGTTGGAATCTATCACACCCGATCATCACGTGGTGCTTCGAAACAACGAACTGTCGCAACGGTGCGCAGTTAGGGGGAACACTTTCTTGAAATTATTATGAGGGATCATCTTATTTACTACCGCTGTTCTAAGTAAACAAGATGCAAAAACATGATAAACATCACATGCAATCAAATAATAATAGTGACATGATATGGCCAATATCACATAGCTCCTTTGATCTCCATCTTGGGGCTCCATGATCATCTTGTCACCGACATGACACCATGATCTCCATCATCATGATCTCCATCATCGTGTCTCCATGAAGTTGCTCGCCAACTATTACTTCTACTACTATGGCTAACACGTTTAGCAATAAAGTAAAGTAATTTACATGGCGTTTCTCAATGACACGCAGGTCATACAAAAAATAAAGACAACTCCTATGGCTCCTGCCGGTTGTCATATTCATCGACATGCAAGTCACGATTCCTATTACAAGAACATGATCTCATACATCACATATATATCATTCATCATTCATCACAACTTTGGCCATATCACATCACAAAGCACTTGCTGCAAAAACAAGTTAGACGTCCTCTAACTGTTGTTGCAAGTTTTACGTGGCTGCAATAGGGTTCTAGCAAGAACGTTTTCTTACCTACGTAATAGCCACAACGTGATTTGTCAACTTCTATTTACCCTTCTAAGGACCCTTTTCATCGAATCCGCTCCAACTAAAGTGGGAGAGACAGACACCCGCTAGCCACCTTATGCAACTAGTGCATGTTAGTCGGTGGAACCAGTCTCACGTAAGCGTACATGTAAGGTCGGTCCGGGCCGCTTCATCCCACAATACCGCTGAAGCAAAATAAGACTAGTAGCGGCAAGAAAGTTGACAACATCTACGCCCACAATAAATTGTGTTCTACTCGTGCAAAGGGAACTACACATAGACCTAGCTCATGATGCCACTGTTGGGGAACGTTGCAGAAAACAAAAAAAATTCTACGGTTTCACCAAGATCCATCTATGAGTTCATATCGCAACGAGTGATCGGATTGCATCTACATACCTTTGTAGATCACGTGCGGAAGCGTTCAAAGAACAGGGATGAGGAAGTCGTACTCGACGTGATCCAAATCACCGGAGATCCTAGTGCCGAACGGACGGCACCTCCGCGTTCAACACACGTACGGTCAGCGTGACGTCTCCTCCTTCTTGATCCAGCAAGGGGGAAGGAGAGGTTGATGAAGATCCAGCAGCACGACGGCGTGGTGGTGGATGCAGGGGGTCACCTCAGCAGGGCTTCGCCGTTACACTTCGAGAGGGAGAGGTGTAGCAGGGGAGAGGGAGGCGCCAAGACTCAAGGGTGTGGCTGCCCCCTCCCTCCCCCCTTTATATAGGCCCCCTAGGGGGTGCGCCGGCCCTAGGAGATGGGATCTCCTAGGGGGGGCGGCCAAGGGGTGGAGTGCCCCCCAAGCCAGGTGGGGCGCCCCCCACCCTAGGGTTCCCAACCCTAGGCGCATGGGGTGGGCCAAGGGGGGCGCACCAGCCCACTATGGGCTGGTTCCCCTCCCCACTTTGGCCCATGGGGCCCTCCGGGATGGGTGGCCCCACCCGGTGGACCCCCGGGACCCTTCCGGTGGTCCCGGTACAATACCGGTGACCCCCGAAACTCTCCCAATGGCCGAAACTTCACTTCCTATATATAATTCTTCACCTCCGGATCATTCCGGAACTCCTCGTGACGTCCAGGATCTCATCCGGGACTCCGAACAACTTTCGGGTTACTGCATATTCATATCTCTACAACCCTAGCGTCACCGAACCTTAAGTGTGTAGACCCTACGGGTTCGGGAGACATGTAGACATGACCGAGACGGCTCTCCGGTTAATAACCAACAGCGGGATCTGGATACCCATGTTGGCTCCCACATGCTCCTCGATGATCTCATCGGATGAACTATGATGTCGAGGATTCAAGCAACCCCGTATACAATTCCCTTTGTCAATCGGTATGTTACTTGCCCGAGATTCGATCGTCGGTATTCCAATACCTCGTTCAATCTCATTACCGGCAAGTCACTTTACTCGTACCGTAATGCATGATCCCGTGACCAGACACTTGGTCACTTTGAGCTCATTATGATGATGCATCACCGAGTGGGCCCAGAGATACCTCTCCGTCATACGGAGTGACAAATCCCAGTCTTGATCCATATCAACCCAACAGACACTTTCGAAGATACCCGTAGTATACCTTTATAGTCACCCAGTTACGTTGTGACGTTTGGTACACCCAGAGCACTCCTACGGTATCCGGGAGTTACACGATCTCATGGTCTAAGGAAAAGATACTTGACATTGGAAAAACTCTAGCAAACGAACTATACGATCTTGTACTATGTTTAGGATTGGGTCTTGCCCATCACATCATTCTCCTAATGATGTGATCCCGTTATCAATGACATCCCCATGTCCATAGCCAGGAAACCATGACTATCTGTTGATCAACGAGCTAGTCAACTAGAGGCTCACTAGGGACACATTGTGGTCTATGTATTCACACATGTATTACGATTTCCGGATAATACAATTATAGCATGAATAATAGACAGTTATCATGAACAAGGAAATATAATAATCATTTTATTATTGCCTCTAGGGCATATTTCCAACACCATACGCACCGAGTTGGGAGAGACCAAGCTTGGTGACCTCAGCATCACCGACTACTTCAACAAGATGACCGGTCTTGCCGACACGCTGGCCTCCGTTGGCCAGAAACTGCAGGATGAGGAGTTCACTACCTTCGTGCTTAACGGTCTCGATGATGATTATGACAATCTCATTGAGAACGTTCATGGCCGTGATGATCCACTTCCCCCTCGTGAGCTTTATGCACGACTCCTCGGCCGTGAGCAGCGCATCAAGGCGCGTCGTGTCTCCCCCGGCTTCGTCTCTGCCAATGCCGCGACTCGCGGTAAACCTCCGAAGTCGTCATCATCCGGTGGCAAAATGGCGCCCTCCTCACAGCAGGCCTCGCGGGGCAATGCGCTGACCATCACCGGCGGTAACCGGCCGGTTGCCTGCTGTCCATGCTGTGGCGCTCAGCAGGCCTGTCAGCTGTGTGGCATTGAGAGCCATATTGCTTCCCGCTGTCATCATCGCTACAAGCAAGACTTCCTGGGTATGGGCAATAATGGCAAAGGGAATGATAAGCAGGCCGCAGCCGCGGTGACGAGTCATGAGCACGGTCGCACTCCGTCCTATTCCATTGATCCCACATGGTATATGGACACCGCAGCTACCAACCACCTCACCGGCGAGATGGGCAAGCTGTCTACTCAGGAGCCATATCGTGGTCATGATCAGGTCCACACTGCCAGTGGAGCAGGTATGCGCATCTCCCATGTTGGTCAGGCTTCTCTCCTCACACACAATTTTCATACATTGCATCTTTCCAATGTCCTTAGAGTACCCTCTGCTACACGTACTTTGTTGTCCACTCCTCAACTTACTCGTGATAATAATGTCCTTGCTGAGTTTCATCCTTTTCGTTTCTTTATCAAGGATCGGGACACGAGGGCCGTTCTGCTTAGCGGTCGTCTTCGTCATGGCCTGTATGCACTTGATGCACCACGCACATCTCCCATGCAGTTTTCTCCGCAGGCTTTCAGTGGTGTTTGTGTGTCGCCTACGCACTAGCATGCGCGCCTTGGTCATCCTGCGGCTCCTATAGTTCGTCATGTGTTGCATCGTCATGAACTACCAGTTGTGTCCAATAAATCTGCTGAGACTATTTGTGATGCCTGTCAACAGGGCAAGAGTCATCAACTTCCATTTTCAGAGTCTAGTCGTGTTGTGAAACATCCTCTTGAGCTTGTGTTTTCTGATGTATGGGGTCATGCCCAGACGTCTGTTAGTGGCCACAATTATTATGCCAGTTTTATTGATGCTTATAGTCGGTTTGCTTGGTTGTATCTTATTAAGCGCAAGTCTGATGTGTTCGATGTTTTTATCCAGTTTCAAGCACACGTTGAGCGTCTCCTTAAGCAGAAAATCATCCATGTTCAATCTGACTGGTGGGGGGGGGGGGTGAATACCACAACCTCAACTCTTTTTTTTAGCAAATTTGGGATTTCGCATCATGTGTATTGTCCACATACACATCAGCAGAATGGAACTGCCGAACGTAAGCATCGTCATCTTGTTGAAACTGGCTTAACCCTGCTAGCTCATGCATCTGTTCCGTTTCGCTTTTGGAGTGATGCTTTCTCCACAGCTTGTTTTCTCATAAATAGGCTTCCCTCACGACTTATAAAAATGCAAACCCCGCTTGAACTCTTGCTTAACGAAATTCCAGACTACACTTTTTTCAAAGTGTTCGGGTGTGCGTGTTGGCCTCATCTCCGTCCATACAACAAGCGTAAGCTAGAGTTTCGGTCTAAGAAGTGCGTCTTTCTTGGGTATAGTTCCCTCCACAAAGGGTACAAGTGCTTTCATGTTCCTACCAATCACGTCTACATCTCTCGTGACGTTGTATTTGATGAAAACGTGTTTCCTTTTCGTGCACTCTAGACAGACTCTACCACTCCCTCACCACCGGTGCACATCTTCGTACCTTTGCCTGATCAATTTGTGGATGTTGCATATGCCCCTGCGTTGCTTCCTAATCATGTTGCAGGTATTGGACGTGGCGCTCGCCTTGAGCTTCTTGATGAACAGGAACCAGATGCGGCGGCTCCCGATGATGTGCATGCGCCATGCATGTCGGGTGAGACCCGCGTACCCGCTCCTACACCGCCAGTGGAGGCTGCCATGCAGGCACTGGTCTCGCCTGGCCCGCGGGTGCTGGCCTCGCCTGGCTCGATGGCTGATGCCTCGCCCGGCCCACGGGCGCTGGTCTCGCCCGGCCTGCTGCCGGCCTTGTCTGGCCCGGTGCTGGCCTCGCCTGGGCCGGCTGTTGCTTCGGCCGGCTCTGCGCTGGATCCGGTCAGCCCCGCCTCGGCCTCTAGTGGGTTGGCTTCGCCCGGCTCGCCGTCGCCAGGGAGCTCTGGCGCGAGCTCCTCTGATGCAACCGCTTCGTCTCTGTCACCTGTTGCATCAGCAATGCCGGCACAGCCTGTGGTCTCCCTTCGTCCTCGCACACGAAGTCAATCTGGCATTTTTCGTCCGAAGGAACGCAAGGATGGGACTGTAGCATGGCTTGCTGCGTGCATGGCCCAGACTGCTGCTGATCCCACTGCAGAACCTCGTCACTTCCAGGCTGCACTGAGTATTCCTCACTGGCGTGCTGCTATGGAACAGGAGTTTCAGGCTCTCCAAAGAAATGACACTTGGCAGCTGGTTCCTCCAGTATCTGGCGTCAATGTTATTGATTCCAAGTGGGTTTTTAAAGTCAAGAGACATGCGGATGGTTCCATAGAACGCTACAAGGCACGACTTGTTGCAAAGGGCTTCAAACAGAGGTATGGTCTTGATTATGAAGACACGTTCAGTCCAGTCATCAAGCCTACTACCATTCGCTTACTCCTGTCTCTTGCTGTTACTCGTGGATGGTTCCTTCGTCAGCTTGATGTGCAGAACGCTTTCCTACATGGCATTCTGGAGGAGGAGGTTTATATGCGTCAGCCCCCTGGTTTTGTTGATCCTGCACGTCCTCGTCATCTCTGTCGTCTGGTTAAGGCACTGTATGGACTGAAACAGACTCCTCGTGCATGGCATGCCCGCCTTGGCTCTGTTCTTCGGGCTCTTGGGTTTACTCCCTCCACTGCAGACACTTCGTTGTTTCTTCTTCAGCGTCCTGAGGTTACGATGTATCTCCTGATTTATGTTGACGATATCATTCTCATCAGTTCCTCTGATTCTGCTGCTGATCGTCTTGTGGTTGCACTTGGTGCTGACTTTGTTGTCAAGGATTTAGGTGCTTTGCATTTTTCCTTGGTATGGAGGTTTCACGCTCTTCTGCTGGTCTGACTCTTACACAGAAGAAGTACTCCTTGGACTTGTTGCGTCGTGCTGGCATGCTGAAATGCAAACCTGCTGTCACTCCGATGTCTGCTACTGATCGGTTGTCCGCTCTTGATGGAGACTCTCTCTCTCACCTGATGATGCTACTGAGTATCGCAGTCTCGTTGGTCGTCTGCAATACCTTACTATTACCAGGCCTGATATCTCCTATGCAGTCAACCGTGTGTGTCAGTTTCTTCATGCACCCAGGACATCCCATTGGTCAGCTGTGAAGCGTATTTTGCGTTACATCTGCCTTACTGCCTCCTATGGTTTGCTTCTTCAGCCTGCACCGTCGTGTGAGCTCTCAGTTTTTTCCGATGCAGATTGGGCTGGTAGCCCTGATGACAGGCGATCCACGGGGGGATATGCGGTATTTCTGGGTTCTAACTTGATCGCCTGGAATGCTCGTAAGCAGGCCACAGTGTCTCGCAGTAGTACTGAAGCTGAGTATAAAGCAGTTGCTGATGCAACTGCTGAGATCATATGGGTACAGTCTCTGTTGAGAGAATTGCGAGTCTCTTCAGCTCGTCCTCCAGTTCTATGGTGTGACAACATCGGTGCAACATATCTTTCATCTAATCCGGTGTTCCATGCTCGGACGAAGCACATTGAGGTTGACTATTATTTTGTTCGGGAACGTGTTGCACAGAAGCTACTTTGTATCAAGTTTATCTCATCAAAGTATCAACTTGCTGACATCTTCACGAAGCCTCTTTCACAACCACAGTTTATAGGCTGTAGGCGCAATCTTAACTTGCTTTGTACTTCAGTCCATACTTAAAATTGAGGGAGGGTGTTAGACTGTATATATATACGTAGTCTCTGTATAAATATTATAACATTGTATTGTATCTCTTGATACCTCTATATAATGAGATAGCCACATTTCATTTAGGGTGTCGAGTAGTTTTCCAAAATACTTTGTTTTACAAGAAGCAGGCTCAGAAGAAGCGGCATGCGATGCGCCCCCTCGGTCCCTGTTGCACGCACTGGCACGGCGTGCCGCCATGGCATGGCATGCCGCCGTCGTCTCCCTCGGTCCCCTTTTGCCTCTTTGGATCTCTTTCGGTTGGGCCTCCCTTTTCCCCTTTCTCTTTCTGCTTTCCGGGTGGATGCAGCCATGCCCCATGCATCGCCTGCGCCATGGCGACGCTCGAAACGTAACGCACCAGCTGCTATGGACGGATATGACCGAGCACGGTCGGCTCCACTGCGATCGGCCTTCCTGATCCGTCGTTCCTCGAAACCTATAGCACGTTAGCTTTTCATTATCTTCTGATTTTGTTAATGGCGTCCGACGGGCTGAGGCTCTTGGAGCTTGGAGTAACTTTGCAGCAACCGATATCATATCATGCCGGTGCTGCAAATATGCTGAACTGGAAGTCCTCTTGTTCGCACGAAGGAAGAAGCCTGCTCCTCTTTACAGATCACCGCCAATGATCGCGGCATGCGTGCTGGTCTGTTCTCTTCTCTTCTCTTCTTGCTGTGTGCGTGCAGTGAGAATGTGAGCATCATGTGCCCAAAGATTCAGATAGCGTACGAACTCCGAGAAACAAAAAGAATCCGAGGATGGATGCAGCAGATCCAAGAAACCCAGAGCGGAGAGCAGAGCAGCATCATACCTTCGCATCAAAATGTGCGCGGACGGTTGGATTTTCGTATCGCTTTCGCTTTTCCTCCCTCCTTTGACAATTTGTTTGACGCAGGTGTGACTGGATGATTTTCGTTCCGGACCTACTACGATTTAGGCCCTATTTGGTTTATAAGTCCTAAAACTTTTTTTTAGTCCTAATTTATAAGTCTCAAGTTTCTAAAAAGTTACTACCTTCTTGGGACTTATAAGTCTCTATAAGACCATATTACGACTATAAGTCTCTATAAGTTCCTCCTTGAGAGTCTTATTTCATAAGTTCCAAATGTCTACTTTAAGTCCCTATAAGTCCCTCCTGTTTGGTTTAAATGGGACTTATAGAAACTTATTTAAGTCCCTAGACCAATAAGTCTCTGGAAACAAACACCCTCTCAGTTTCCAAGGCCTGGGCACCGTGGAGCGCCATCGGACGAAGGCAACAACCCCAGGTCTAGGCCGTCGTCCTAGACTAGCAGCTGCAAGATGCCCCTAAAACTTGCAGTGGGCGCTCGCTCACTTGCTCATTGCTCTGCTTTTTACCTTGGCTCTGCTATGCTGCTAGTGGATATTTTTTTTTGGTTTTGAAACTGGATAGTGAAACTAAGCATTGTTCAACTGTTAATTTAAAAAGTAGCAAATTGTTTTAAAAGTTCCTGAAATAGAAAAACCACTCAAGCATTCAAGTATTTATGAATCAGCGAGCAATAGTATGGATCGGAGGGAGTACTCAAGTATCTAAAATAATTTTCATTAAAAAATTTAAAAAATGTTCACCAAATTTAAAAGTATTTGTGAATTTTAAAATTGTTCATTAACTTGAAAATATTCATGAGTTTTAAATAATGTTCACGGATCTAAAAAAATATTAGGGCATTGTAAAAATGTTCACAAAAAAAGAAACACTAAAAAAATGAGAGGAAAAGTAAAATAAAAATAAGATGGAATCTTCCAAAAACCATGTGGGAAGGCTCATAAAGTGCGTCTAGTTGGTCCTGTCCATTGGGAGACATCGCTTCATGAGGTTGTGCGTTTTATACCAAATGGTTGCAAAATGTTTGCTGGATGCTCCTATTTACGCTTTTCACGGAAAAATACACCTAAGCAGGCATTGGGCATTTTCTTGATGATGGCTGCTTGGCTCTGTTATGCTGTTATCATTTTTCTTTTGAGTTTTTGAATAACTTAGTGAAATAAAAAAGATTTTAAAAAGTTCATATTTTTTTAAAGTTCACATATATATATAAATATTTAGGAAATTTAGAAAATGATCGCAAATTATAAAAATATTTTGGAAGTCTAAGTAATGTTTACAAATTTGAGAAAAATAGAATGAAAAAGGAAAAAATAAAGACCCAACCAGATAGAAAATAGAAAAAAGGGTAAGAAAAAACCGGCATGATCTTCTAGAACCTACCCTAAACTATTTGTGAATTGATGAACATTATTTATGAATCAGCGAGCAATAGTATAGATCGGAGGGAGTACTCAAGTATCTAAATAATTTTCATTAAAAAATTTAAAAAATGTTCATCAAATTAAAAAGTATTTGTGAATTTTAAGATTGTTCGTTAACTTGAAAATGTTCACGAGTTTTAAATAATGTTCACAAACTTAAAAAATGTTCACGGATCTCAAAAATTATTAGTGCATTGTAAAAATGATCACAAAAAAAGAAACACTAAAACAATGATAGGAAAAATAAAATAAAAATAAGATGGAATCTTCCAAAAACCATGTGGGAAGGCTCGTAAAGTGCGTCTAGTTGGTCCTGTCCATTGGGAGACATCGCTTCGTGAGGTTGTGCGTTTTATACCAAATGGTTGCAAAATGTTTGCTGGATGCTCCTATTTACGCTTTTCACGGAAAAATACACCTAAACAGGCATTGGGCATTTTCTTGATGGTGGCTGCTTGGCTCTGTTATGCTGTTAGCATTTTTCTTTTGAGTTTTTGAATAACTTAGTGAAATAAAAAAAGGATGTTAAAAAGTTCATATTTTTTTAAAAGTTCACATATATATAAATATTTAGGAAATTTAGAAAATGATCGCAAATCATAACAATATTTTGGAAGTCTAAGTAATGTTCACAAATTTGAGAAAAATAGAATGAAAAAGGAAAAAATAAAGACCCAACAAGATAGAAAAATAGAAAAAAGGGTAAGAAAAAACCGGCATGATCTTCTAGAACCTACCCTAAATCATGTGAGAAGGTTCGTAACACAATGCGTCTATTTGGCCTGGCCCATAAGTGAACACTGTGTTGTGTGATGGCATGTGTATTCGAGCAAATGGATTCAAAAGTGCCTAGCAGCCGGCGGTAATGAGGTTTTGATCAAGTCAGTCGCACATGCTATACCCACATTCTCTATGTCATGTTTCCTCCTACCAAGAGAACTCTGCCAACCATTGATACTATGCTCACGAAGTTTTCGTAGGGGGTAGGAACTCTGCCAACCATCAATCCTAGCAATGCTTGCTAAACAAGCTTGGCGGTTAACTAAGGCATCGATTCCCTAAGATGAACCACGTTAACAAATTACACTATCATGCCTCATGTAATTATCTAGTCCTCAGATGATCGATAATGCGCCCTAGATTAATTCTTGCAGTCCACATGATTCCTGCAAACAAAAGAGCATTGGCATGAGCATCAATACGATATTGTGAGCTACCCGAAACAACTAACATAACCTTGAGCATTCACATGAGCATCAATACGATACCGTGAACAACCAGAAACAACTAACACTATTTATATATTCCAAAAAATAAACAATTCCATCACTTCTTCCCAAATTACTAACGACGAAACTTTTATTAAATCGTAATGTTGCTGCTAAATTTTTGACACATATTTTCTCAATCAGTGTCTCCAATATGCACAACACTCCCAGGGCAAATTGCCTCGTTAGTTCACGAAGCTCTCGCACTGTCAAGAGGTTGCCCACCCCACGATAGTTCCAACGAAAGGCGCCCCCTAGTCTGCTCCATCCAACGTCGAAGAAGACACCATGCCAAACCGTATATCGATATAGCGCTAGTGGGTGAGGTAAAAGACACCAGAAAGGTCCAACCAAGGCCCCTGGATTTGGTCGTACGAAAACAATGTTGACTGTGGCTGAAGATAAGAGGAGAAGGGACTCAACACCGTGAGACAACGAGAGAAAGCTAAACCCCAACAAGTGGGAAAAAACCAGCGAGACCATGACGCCTGAGCGATGATTCGATCAAGCACCACCATTTCGACCGAAATAAGTTTTTATTTGAGAAAATACATGAAACCACAAAATCCCACCCTCTGGTGCACTTGGGCATGCCTAGTGCGAGGGCACGGGCATTTTCTCAGTTTATCCTTTTTGTGCCTTTTTAACTTCAAAATTGTTCATGATTTTTTTTAAATCTAAAAAAAATCAAGAAATGTTTAGGGTATCAATATATGTTTTGTATTTCCAAAAGATATTCGTATATTCAAAAATTCTCACAAAAAATATATTTTAAATATAAAAATATGGGATAAGTATGTTTTTCGTCCCTCAACTATATTGAAAGTGTAGAAATCGTCCCTCAACTTCAAAACCAGCAAAGCTTGGTCCCTCAACTTCTTAAACCGGATAACTTTAGTACCTGATACCGTTTTGGGTGGTTTTACAGTTGGCGTGGCATGGTTTTGACTGATTCGGATGGTTTCATTGATGAAGTGGAGGCTTCCGGTCACAGATGAGAACACTGGAAACCATGTTCGCCAGCTGCAGTCTGCTACTACTCCGCACGAGCTCCCTTTGACCACACAGAGCTGCCATGCCCAGCTGGCTGTAGCCGTCGCACCACCAGTCCACCATTATCACCCGAAGTGTACCTGCGTCCGTGCTTGCTGATCGATCAGCACTCCGCCTGGTTGCCGCATATACCGAGCTCGCGTCGTGCTGCCCGGACAACCATCGAACGCGATATTCACTCAGTCGCCACCATCGCCGATATGCACATGCAGTTGCGCCTGTGTCGGCTTCTGGTCATCCGCCCCAGCATGCTCGCCTGTCTATAGCAGCACAATCACCCTGGCGTAGCTACCAGCCGCCCGTCGTCATTGGGGACAACATATAGATCATGTGAGTTATTTGACGAAATGTATGTGTTACGGGCACATAGGGTGGTAGCTAGGCTAGGAGACCACGACTCTCATGGCCGGGACACAGGTGACGCACCACGACATGTTGTTCGCAGGTAGAGTACATGCATGGTGCTCGCATTTTCGCCATGGACGTGGTCAAGGACTCAAGGGTGGCAGCCCATACGGAGTTGGCACCTTCGTCGGCGTCGAAGGCAGCAGGGAGCCGAGCAAAGCCAAGTCACGTTGGTAGCATAGCAGAAGAAGCACATCGCCGGCCTATCACGCGGCCATGTGCATGCTACAGCAGACGATGGACTGCGCGGTATTTACGAAACCATCCAAAATAGTCAAAACCATGCCATGTCATCAGTAAAACCACCTAAAGCAGTATCAGGGACTAAAGTTATCCGGTTTGAAAAGTTCAAGGACTACGTTTTACTGGTTTTGAAGTTGAGGGACCATTTCTATACTTTGGATATAATTGAGGGACAAAACATATATTTATCCCTAAAAATATTAATGAATTTATAAAAAAATCTTCATGAATTTCAAAAGAGGTTCAGTATTTCAAAAAAAATCATAGATTCAAAAAAATATCCACAAATATAAAAAGTATCAAATTTCAAAAAATGTTTGCAAATTCTAAAAATGAACAAGTATTTCAAGGAATATGCACTAAAAAATTGTTCACAAATTTCGAAAATTGGTCCTAGACTGAAAGAAATGTTTCTGAATATATATACAAAATAAATTTTTAAAAATATTGAATTTTCGAAAAATCTTCACAAATTTCAAAGTAAGTTCTGGATTTCAAAAAATGTTCCCTGGATCACAAAATGTCCACGAAATTTAAAAAGTTTCAAATATTAAAAATAAGTGCAAATTCTAAAAATGTGCGAATTTCAAAGAAAATTCATGTAAAAAATATTCACGAATTTCAAAAAGGAGAAATCCAAATTGAACACAATGGTCGCTAATTTAAAAAATAATAATATGAACTTAAAAAATATGATTATTTCGTAAAAATAGCAGATTTAAAACATATAAATTTCTAGAATTGTTCACAATATCAAAAAATGTTCACGGATTAAAAAAAATCACAGTATTTTGAAGTATTGAGAATACTTGGACTGTTTGGCTGGTGTTGCATATATCCACGTAAATTGGCTAGCTAGCTAGCCGTTTTCTCCTTAGCTATCCAGTTGTTACAAACTCAACGGCCATGCACAAAGGCCACCCCACATGCACAAATTTTGAATGGCCATGCACAAAGGCCACTACCAAACTGCAACGAGTATGCCCATAGTTGGGCCTGTAGCTTACCAAAGAGGAGGCAATCGAACTACCACAACACGACTTGTGTCACCTCATGAACTCATTGGCACTCTTCCGGGTTGCTGTCAAGGGGCATCCGGAGCTGCGCCTGGAGCTAGGATCTAACAGCCCGCAACACGGCGTAGCAGGCGGGCGCACCACGTGGAGGTGCGCATAAACTGGAACCGTGCGGTCAAGCTCCTCCCAAGCATTACTTCAAACATATGACCAGCATGACACGTGATGCATCAAGTAAGAAAGGAGGTGGCTTGGAAGCGAACGAAGAAGCAGCGGCGAGACTATCTCCAGCTACGGCTTGGAAGCGAACGAGGAAGAAGAACAAGACGGGCCTAGTTTCTTGCCTGTTCAGTTTAAAAAAAAAGAGATTCGGGTTTTTTTTTAAAACAGAGGAAATACTGTGTTTTGAGAAATACTATAGTATTAAAACTACAGTTTTTTATGAAAACCAAACAGCTCACTGTAATTAAAACCATGGTGTTTGAAAAAACTGTAGTATTCTTCAAATACATAGAAAATGCAGAGCTATCAAACAGGGCCTGAGTGTGTCTCATGACCGTGAGGTATCGAGAAGGAGCCAGTCCACCGTCGCCATCGGCCATCTCTCTCACCTACCACGGGCCCATGGGCCCGCGGTCGCTCGGCAGCCGCGCGTCCGAGAAACATCCTCCTCTTTAGCCCATTTAGGCCCATGTGAGCCCACCACTCACATCATTCCGGTCCTCATATGCGGTGACGTACGTTTCCAGCCGCAGCGCTAGCACAAGAGAGAAATTAGGCGAGCCAGGAAGCGAGGCAGCAGCGTCCGTCTCCCTCCCTCGGCCGACCCCCCACCGCATCGCCGCCGGGCCCCTCCGCCGCTCAGCCGCCGGCATCTCGCCGAAGGGCGCTTCGAGCTTGCCGGATCGGCCCCGCCGCCGCGGATCCAGTACGGGTTCCCTACTCCCCAGACCCCCCCGCGTCCATCAGTTCTCCGTTGATTGATTTGACCCGATTAGATTGCTTTCCCCGGGTTGAGATTTGGTTTCATAGACTGAATCGTGATCGGGATCGGAGAATCTTGGACGCGGTTTAGTAGGATCTTATCGGGATTGAATCTTGATGGAACGAGTGATCGCCCCCCTTTGTTAGCTGCGTTTTTTTTTTTTTTTGCGAAATGTCTCGAATTGTGAAGTTGGATTTGGGTTGATGCCATACAGACCCATTCAGTAGTCTGCTAATGTGTTTTCTGGATATTTTGCAGCCGAATTTGATGCTGAGTATACAGTGAAATGATGTACACATGCGTCCTCACTTAATCCAACATCAGAGGCTGATTTTTGTGGATTGCTTGAGTAGAACTGATACCTCACTATGTTAGATAGAGGGCTCATAACACATGTGATCTGAACATAATTCCTGTGTTTTAGTATCACTTCCTCAACCACAACGACATGGGATTTAAATCGTTCCTCACTAGAGTCAGGCAAGAAAGTAATCCATTACGCTACAAAATCCAAGTTTTAAGTGGGTTCAGCACTTAAGTTGGATGAACAAAGGTGAATACAGCATAACTGGTTTAACTCATGAGTTGTAGGAAAGCTTGTTGGAATGCCAATGTCAATTCATAAGGACACACTGAATGCAAAGTGGAAACATGATGCAGAAAAGAAACATATGATATGTTTGGTTATATCTATCTGATTGTATGTAAAGGTATTGCGTAATTAGGATCACCTTAAACGTACTACTCCTAATCAATTTATGATCATTATTTCTTTAGAAAATATCAAAGTTGAAGCCAATGTGGTAATAATCTGCCTGGTTCAACATGCAGTGTAATTTATGCATTTCTTTTATTTTGGTTTTGCTCATACCAAGCAGATAGTCAGGTGTCCTGTTCCATGTGACTGTTTATGTTGTTGGGTGCCATGTCATTAATCTTGCATTGCCAATCTTTGGTCCAGATGGCTCTTAATGAACGCCTCAGCAAATTTAAACAACAGCAGGAGAGATGCCAGACAACTCTATCCAGCATTGCTGCAACCCAAGCTTCAACCACAAAGTCCCACAATGCTCCAAGGTCTAGACCAGCAAATGCCCCGTCAGCTCCAGCAAAACAGATACAGGCTATTAAATTCTCAAATGATACTGAAAGGCTTCAACACATCAATTCAGTGAGGAAGTCTCCTGTTGGAGCACAGATCAAATTAGTTATTGAACTGCTTTACAAGGTAACTTGCCAAAAGTTCAACTTGATGGGATTACCTCATCGTCCATTATTCCACCCCATGCATAGTGCGATACGTTTCTCTGTTTTCTGTTTTGCCTTGCAAAATAGCTAGTAGTATTAATACCATGCAGAGCAAGTTGTTCTGAGCCTTATAGGACAGCAGGTGATTTGTTGGATAGGTTTCACTGTTGCTTATGATGTCTTTGGGTTAGAGAAAAATGTACGGTGCTAATTATCTCTGGGTAATGATAAAACGACCAGAACAGTGATGTCATATGATATTACTGTTGCTTTTAGTGACAAATAATATACAATTGCACTCTCAATTATCAGATACTGGTGGTCCTAACGCAAAAATAGAGATGTTTATTCAAGTCTGAAAAACGATTCTGCACCTTATTTCACATATTTAATTCATGATGTCTTTTCAACATATTACCTTAATGAAAGACTTTGTAGTACAGTAACAAAAAGAACGTTCTCTTACAATTTTTTGTCCTGAAATATATGTTATAATGTGTTCTGTGTAAAATAATACCCCTCTTTTCTTGTGAACCTGCAGACAAGACTTGCTTATACAGCAGAGCAAATAAATGAAGCAACATATGTTGCAATTAATAGTAACAAGGCAGTCTTTGATAGTCTGACGAACAATCCCAAAGTACAATTTGATGGGAAGCGTTTCTCTTACAAGGTAATTGCATCGAGGATTATTTTGTTACACATTGATAAATGAGATAGTTATTTTCCTTTGTGAAAGACTTCGTCTTTCTCATATTAGGTTGCATATTGACCCGCCTTTTGAAATTATGCAGTCCAAGCATGATTTGAAGGGGAAAGATCAATTGCTTCATTTGATCAGAAGGTTTCCTGAGGGTCTTCCTGTTGTGGAGGTCAAGGATTCATATCCAACCGTATTGGATGATCTACAGGTGACTATATTGTTCTTGGTTTAAGATTTTGAGAAATCTGGTAGGTGCTACATTATTTTGCATGCTGTGCACTAGTTTGATGGTTGAACTAACTGTATCTGTATTCAGAAACCAAGTAGTCTTATGTACAGAGGTTCAAGACTTTAATGTTGTGATCTTTTAGCGATCCTTGTTTTTGTTTACGTATATGTAAAGTACAGTTAGCTAGGCTTCCACTGGTTATGTTCCAAAATTCTTATTATCTCATAATGCGCAAAGCCACCTTTTCTTGGAACAATTAACAGGGTCTCGAGCTTCTATGGAGGTTAAAATTTAATGTTAGTTGTTGCCTTTGTGTGCACTTCTAGTGGTTATTGGAATGTTTCAATGGTTGATTACTTCACTGCTAGTAAATAATTGAAGTTGATGGATTGTACACAACAGCACAGCCCTTGGGCTAAGCACTAAAATTCGATATTTAGTTAGCTTGAATCAGCGAGGAATATATGAAGTTGATGTGTCCCATGACAGGCAATTTATTTGCTTGGAAACAGTGTTTCTTGGTGTCTGATGGAACACAACCATAATGAATCAGTGAAATTACTTGCAGTACCATAGTGGTGATTCTTTTCTGCAGATAAATAGAGCTGCAAAGCACGATTAGTTAGTTCCAATATACTGAAACTAGGCAGATCGCTTACTGATCAGTGTTAAGTATTGGTGTTACTTGTAGCTTTTGCTCTTTATCGCAATGGTGTGACCGTGTGAGCAAACCAGGAATTCAGCCCTGAAGTCTCGTTTTCTGCTTATAGGCTCTCAAAGCCTCTGGTGATGTGTGGTGGCTGTCAAGCATGGACTCCCAGGAAGACATTGTGTACCCAAATGATCCCAAATCGAAGATCAAGGTCGATGCCGACTTGAAGCAGCTGTACCGGGAGATAGAGCTGCCACGGGACATGATTGACATCGAGAAGGAGCTGCTGAAGAACGGGCACAAGCCAGCAACCGACACGACCAAGCGGCGTGCAGCGGCGCAGATCCATGGCCAGCGACCAAAGCCAAAGGCCAAGAAGAAGCAGAAAGAGATCACTAAAAGGACCAAGCTCACGAATGCGCATCTGCCTGAGCTGTTCGACCTGCCCCGTTGAGCGCAAGAAGCAAATGGGGCATATAGGTTTCAGGGCATTTCTTCATGTTGGAGCTCGCAATAATACTTTTATATACACAATCATTTTTGTTTCTGTGTTACTCTACCATTGGGGAAAATGACTTGATGCATCTCAAAACTTGAAACTGAGGTTGGGATGCTTATGCTTGTTATATATCAAAGTTGTACGTTGACAATCCATTGCGGGTTCCTGTATAAAATATTATAATGAATTGAGATGAACAACAAGCGACCTTGCAATGGTCATTATATCTTTACTTTTATTACTACATGGCAATTTGTGAGGTGCGGTTCAACCGTCTCTCAAGAACCCCTTTATGTAGGCACCAGTGTAATGATGGCAATACCATACTTCTCTTATGAAAAGGATTCGGATCGATTATAAAAGTTCATCAGAAGTACAAATCATCCCTAGGCCGGTGAACGACCATTGTCACTGCCAGAACAAGCCCCTAACGCTAGGGTACTGTTTAGTTAGTTTTGTACTAAAATCCATCCATGATCACTAAATTTGGGTCATGCAGTAACTTTGATCACTGGATTTTAGATTGTCTGATTTACAATCAGTAAGGTTGCTTAAGTGACAGCCATGATGGCATGATCACTAGGGTAGGGAGGTTTGGCTACTGGATTTGCCTAACACAGCATAGAGTGTGAAGAATTCGTACTCCCATGCCAGGTTTGCCTTTGTTAGAGCCCAGCATTGCTCAAACTTTCAGCACGGAACGGGATCCGGTCTGAACTTGTTCGGTTTCACGAACTGATGAGCACAGGTTTTGGTTCAAAGCCATATTGATATATCAACATAAACAAAGAAATGGACTTCAAGTTTCACTCAAGGTTTCAGAAGTGAACTTGTTAGAACATCGAGTGGTTGGATAAGGACAGTCCAGAGAGAATAGCAGAATATACATGTGTATATGCATATGACATGAATGCGAATGATCCATGAATATAACCCCAACTTGTACTTTTTCCAATTTAGGGATTTTATTTTCATAACTGAATTTTCCATGTTTTCCATTTTAGCGGATCAAAAGATAAATAACAAATGATTTTATGCAAAGCAATCATGTTACAGTTGTGAGGGTTTAGCTTATTACAGATTTGGCTCATGCAAGTTATTATTATTATTATTACCAAAAAATTATGATCTTCAGGTGTTTTTAATCTATAATCAGGCTGTGCACCTTGCCCCAGTTGGCCCGTTCGGTCGGCACTAGCCGAACATAGAATTGTAGACTCAAAAACTAAAAGGCCGGGTCCAACTATGGCCGAAGGAACTTAATCACAGTTCTTATTACAGATGTTTGTTACTCTCTCTGTTCACTTTTATTAGACCTTGAAGACATTTCAGACAATGTACAAAACAGCCCATTTTGAGCTGTCTGAAATGACTTAAAAAAGTGAACGAAGGGAGTAGCATGGATGTACATTTTTTCTTGAAGACTCACAAGAATGAACCCAGAGCCATGAAATGGGCTTGCTTCACAAACTGTACAGTAATAATAATAAAAAAAACCGAAGCATTCAGATGAAAAGCCCACACACACATCAACAGCATTCTGGACACTGGTACTGTCGTCCCATGTAGACGATTCCAAGGATTTTGAACTTTACAAGCTTTTATCATGTGCAAGATGGTAAAACATATTCACCGACACCGTCCTGCTTTTTCTAAATCAAGAGGACTGATGGCATACTTTCACCTGCACAAAGGATATGGGAATAAATCCCCTGTTAACTAGCCTAGTGCATAGAATTGAAGGAGAGTAAGCACAGATCTGATGACTGGCGAGCACCATCCATGTCAACCATCTACAAATAACCAACATAAGAGCAATTCAACTTAGAGCTCTATAACTAAATGGAAGAATGCAATTTTTTTTTTGAAAAGAAAATTGTATATACCTTGAATCCTACATGATCATAGAGCCTCCGAGCTGGCAAGTTATCCTTATGTACATGAATATAAATGCTTTCAGCACCTGCAACAAGGGGAGAAGGTATCAGCAGATGAACTAGTATTATCTGTGGTTTTACAATTCCAGACAAGCCTAATGCTTTACCATCGAGTCTTGCAGCATCGATGGCCAATAACAACATGTTGCTGGCAATCCCTTGACGCCGTGCATACTTAGCAACACAAACATTGGTTAAATATCCAAATTTTGGCTGATCTGGCTGATAGATTCTAGAGTAAAATGGTGTGTTTCCAGGCTCCTGCGAATAATTTCCAAATGTAACTTCTAAAGACACAGATAGGAGTAATACAAAGGTATTGGTGCTATTTTCCATACCGCAGGGTATGTCTCCCCATGTAGAGGATGCCTAACACATAGATCTACTGTACCAACAACACTATTCACCACAGTTCGTGTGACGTCATCATTCTTTACCTGCAATATTATTACCGTAGACGAGATGTTAATTAACCGTGAAATAAAGGAAATTATCATCAAAGCAACTTTTAAGAGTGATTGACAATGTAGACCTAAATAATTTTCACAAAAGATCTCTAACAGAAACTGAAGTTTTAACTTGAAGGTTGTTGGGTAGCCACTTTCGCTTGTCTTGATTCCCTCAAAGCATATTTCAGAACTAGCATAACATGCTATTTCGTGAACTAAAAAAAAAAGGCCTAAATAATTTTAAGAGTGAAATAAAGGAAATTATCATCAAAGCAACTTTTAAGAGTGATTGACAATGTAGACCTAAATAATTTTCACAAAAGATCTCTAACAGAAACTGAAGTTTTAACTTGAAGGTTGTTGGGTAGCCACTTTCGCTTGTCTTGATTCCCTCAAAGCATATTTCAGAACTAGCATAACATG
>NC_057803.1:6837744-6840892 GCF_018294505.1 Triticum aestivum | reverse complement strand
ATTTCGTGAACTAAAAAAAAAAAAGGGCAACCTGGTGCATGTAGCTCCCGCTTGCGCAGGGTCCAGGGAAGGGTCCGACCACTTTGGGTCTATAGTACGCAGCCTTTCCCTACATTTCTGTAAGAGGCTGTTTCCAGGACTTGAACCCATGACCTCATGGTCACAGGGCAGCAGCTTTACCACTGCGCCAAGGCTCCCCTTCTATTTCGTGAACTAACATGCTTGATTTAAAAATGCATTAATAAATGGCTTACAAACAGCTTTACTCTCATACCGCAACAAAACAGGTATACTTCTCTCCAACCTGCCTGCCACATCGCTTCTTTAAAGCATGAAATTCCTGCAGTGAGATGACCGACGATGATACATTTGATATATTACAAGAATGATATACGGCTACAAGTGAAGCAGAACGTCAACTATTAAATGATCAGCTGGTGGAAATGGGCACGTGTCGACATCATTACCATCCCAATTGCCTGAGTAACCCCAAAATATGACTAACTGATTACACACGTACCTGTGATGCAAACTTTCTTTTAAAGCTTTCAACATAGCTGCAGTGAGAAAACAACAGTAGAATAGGTTTTAGTTACAAGGATATTACTAACAAAAAGTTCATCAACACTGTAATTTAAATACTAACCGATCGCCTGACTGATCTTCATAGTGATCTTCTGCTCTCAACCATGCGGCGATCTATAAGGTCTTGGTAAGAAGAGATGTAAGGCATAGTGGTAATGTAAATTTTATTTCGTTACTTCATAGCACCAACTAAATTGTTACGGTTCATGATTTGGAATGTAAATATTAGTATCTATAGATCTCATGCACTGAGCTTATTAGCATGAGAAACAAAAGACAGGTAGCTTATTAATTATTGTCACTAACTCATCATAAACACATGCGCTGACCATGTCACTCAGAAGTGGAGGACTTTAAGTTATTGCACAAAATCAGCGATTGCATATTTTCTACAAGTAACAAGAATAATACCCAGTATTCCTCATCCATTATAGCCTCCCGAGCAACATAGCGACCGAAATATCTTGTGTATTTGCAATCACTTTTCTCAATCGAGGGTCGAAGACGATTGAAACGGAGATCGGATGGTTCTGGTGGTTGCAAAGGTGTTGGTGTCACCGGTGTCCTATTGGATATGTTTGATGAGACACCAGGGATGGATGCTTTTCTGGCAACATTAACACTATGAGCAATCATTTCCTCTTTTCCGCCGGTTGTAGAAATCACGGGCTCATCTTTCCTGAAAGAAGAAAACTGATTTTGCATGAAAATAATGCACAACATGGATACAATAAAATGTAAGTGTGGCGTTGCTTTTTTACATATCTATGCTTTCAAAGCAAGAGGAAATCACAAGATTCAGAAACCTAATCCAGATAAAATTGTGTTCTAGTCATACGGCGAGTATCTCCCTTCACAAGAATCACAACCACATGATAAGTAATGAGATGTTTTCAAAGTACTGCGCAGTTCTGCATCCACGAAAAAAAATCATCCTACAGTCCGCAGCATTTTTGGATTTCTAGTAGAACAACAGAGAAGTATTTTATCTTCTTCGCTTGGGAATAAACTTAGCAAAATGCGGGCGAATAAACCGGTAATAATTGGTGAATTAGCCAACAACAATTCCACAAATAAGGGCGCGAATCCGATCCTAAATTCCTCCCTATTCAAGCAGTTTGCTGCAATCAGCGACTGAGAAGTAAGAAGACGAAATCCCTCGTTCCTCGACCAAGAAAAGCTACCAGTGTAAGCAGTCCACGGACCCGGCGACCAAACCGACCGCGAACATAGGATGATAGGAAGCGGATAAAGGGTGCTCACATCGGCGTGGCGGCGAGGCGCCGGCGGAGGAGGACTCCCCGGCCGCCGAAGCCGCGCCGCCCGCCGGCCAGCGGCGGTGGCGGCGGCGCGACGGCTCCGCTCGCCATCCCGGACTTGCTAGCGCCCGGTCCAAGGGGGCGGGGGGTGGAGGTACTCCTCGGCGGCGCGGCGAGGGGAAATGCTGGGCGCGGCGGGGTCCGGGGTTGGCGTGCGCCGTGGTCTACCGGGCACCGCACCACCAACCTCGCGGCTGCTTCCCCCTCGCTGCCTTCGGCTCTCTGCTAGTAGAAGTAGGACCGCTCTATCCGTTTCTGTGGGCCTGACGCGTCCGGTTTGATGGATTGGGATCTATTTTCCGGTGGATGGCCGCCGCCTACAGCTTGTTTCGTGCGCAGGAAGCGCCCACGTCTCGGCGCCGTGGCCCCGCAGCTCTACCGCGTGACTTGTGAGTGACTACATGATTGGCTATATAGGGCATTTTGATTTTGTTTACAAATAATGATAGTGCATCTATTCATTCATTGCATTATTCTTGTGGTTGCCATTGTAGGTTTGTAGCACATGTGCTAGGGAGAAAAGCACGGCAATGGAAGAAATGATCAAAGGAAACATGCATGTTTAATGACTTATGGGAGCAGAGGAGAGATATTGTAGTGCCCACCACCTCCATATAACATGTTAGCTCTTTCAGCGGATGGATCTTTTATGGAGGCGGATGGAACGGCGGCGGCAGGATTTATACTCCGGAGACATGATGGATCGGTTGTTTTTGCTGCTTATCGGTTCTTGTTTAACTGCAATGAGGCTCTTGAGGCGGAGATACATGTGTTAATGATCGGCATGGCGCTCGTCCGTCAGCATACCGAGTTACCTATTCTGGTGCAACCTGACTCTTCGACTGCTCTTTCTTGTCTCTCCGGGTCAAGTTTGATTAGTTCGGTTTATGGTCATTTAGTTGCTGAGATCAAGTCTTTAATGGTCGGTAGAGAGTTTATTTCACAGAAGCTACATAGAACTCAAAATAGAGTTGCAGATTGTCTGGCAGGGTATAGTCGTTCAGAGCGAGCCACAACTGTGTGGCTTGGAAGTGGCCCCCCATGTATTGAGGAGCTCTTGCCTCTCGATTGTAACTCTATTATTACGGAATAAACTACTATTGAACCCGCAAAAAAAGCATGGCAATATTTGTATTTTGGGTGGGGCAAGAGGGATTTGAGGGGGGCAGATTGGAGTAATGCTACATCCACGTAAATAAAGCTACGTGTTTTACGTAGGCTGGCACATGGATATGTGTGATTGG
>NC_057803.1:6833728-6837571 GCF_018294505.1 Triticum aestivum | reverse complement strand
GGTAGAGTTGTTTAGGAAGCTTACGTAAAAGGTTCCGCAAAGCTTCGTAGATGTAGGACTACCGGGCAGATTGACATATTTGGAACAAACTCAATCCGCTTTCCGCGGAAAAACAAACATACTACTTCATGGAATGTAAATTGAGGTTTATCCTTCAGTTGCACATTTGTTTTCTAAGAGCATCTACAAACGGACTTGCCTGATATGAGCCCATATACGTTTGCGGATGCATCCATGGATAGCGCCCGACCACTCCTCAGTTGTTTTTGTTCGCAACCGTCCCCTCATATTCAAATTCCCCGTATCCATGCAATCACAGGCAACGTAGATTAACACACAACATAGATAAACACACAACATTCATAGGATCGTACATTAATAAGTTCAACATAAAACTGGACATGGCAACTTTTTTTCGCGAATAAGCAAAGCTTGTGTCGAAATCGTGGCTCCGCAGACCCAAGAAAGGTTCGAACTCTGGGGTGTGCGCGGAAGGCTTCGCCAGGCTATCACTCACTGCTCACCGTCTCACGGCTTTGCTCTGGCGTGCTCGAAGAAGAAGGAAAGAGGAAAGGAAAGGAAGAAACACGATGATTTACCCAGGTTCAGGCCACGATGCGGTGTAAGACCCTACTCCTGCTTTGTGGTGGATTGCCTCGCGAGGAGGATGAGTATGAACTAGTACAAGGATGAACTGCCTCGGGAGGGCTCAAGAGTCGGCCTTCTCCCCCTTGGATGCCAGGATCCGATCTCTCTCTACGGTGGAGACTAACCTATATTTATACTAGCCTTGGTACTCAGCCCGTGAACTCTAGGCGGGAAGGGATGCCACAACAACCAATTTTGAAGGGGGCAAGAGTACACCGTATCCTGACTGTTGGGGATATTACTACTGGGCGTAAACCGGTCTATCTGGGTCGGGTTAACTTCATCAGTAGTTAATTATGTTAAAGCCCAAGAAGGCAGATGAGAGCTCAAGGCCCATAGTCGGTTCAAGGCCTGTAGCCATAAACTGGCGTTGGTATTTAACTTGTATTATAAGTTAGGAATAAATAGAGACCAAACCGGACACATCTATGAGCCGGTATTGGGACTCTGTGAACCGACAGGCGTCACCCGTGTATATAAGGGGACAACCCGGCGGCGGTTTAGGGACAACAGATAACAACTCGAGACTTAGGCGAAGCTTGTTTGCTCCCTAGTCATCGAAACCCCATTAATTCCATCACAAGTAGATGTAGGCTTTTACCTTCATCGAAGGGGCCGAACTAGTATAAACTCTCTTGCGTCCCTATGTCCGCTTTAACCCCTTCAAGCTAACCCGTCGCGATGGCTCCACGACTAAGTCCTTTCTCTAGGACATCTGCCGTGACAAAACCACGACAGTTGGCGCCCACCGTGGGGCTATCGCACGATGGTTTCAAGTTCTTGGAGGGCCGCTTTGAAGGACTCGAGGGCTACGTTGTGGGCCAGATGACTAAGAGTCGTCGCGGAAAGCTCTACATCGATGATGCAGGCTGGGGCCCCGAGGCCGGCTCAGTTGAGTACTGGTACCGGGTCCCCTTTGGTGGCATACACGTTTTCATCGACAAGATCGGTGAACCGGGCCCTGAGCCGGGCATCTGCACCAACCTCGTCGAAACGGCTCAGCGTGCATGGTCCGCCCGGGTTAAACCGGCCGTGAGGTGTGCCTTCGTGGGAGTCATCCACGGAGGAAGTTATGACGATGGATCGGAATCCCGTGGCGAGACCGTTGTTTGTTCCAACGACGAGTCATCAACCGGAGAAACCGAATCTCTATATCAGCTACAAGACGGCCGGATTGGGGGTTGTTCCGATGGTGACAGTATTCCGGACCCCTCTAATCTACCCAACCGAGTTGGAATATTCATGGCCGGCACACAAGCAGCACTTCATTCTTCGACCGCTGCGCCAATGACCTCCGATTCAGTAGCAGCGACAGCTGCCGGGGCAGGAAGCTCTGCACGCCCGCCGGCTCAAGTTCTATCAGATCTATTTGATGCACTGGCTGCGCTTATGGCAGAAGCTAATCCGGCGGATCAGGAAGTCCATAACGCGGAGATTGCAAATGTGAAGGAACAGATCACCCAGGCTAAGGCGGACCTGGCAGATGAGAATGCCAGGATGACCATAGAGTGGGCCGCTTTAGACGCACAAGCCTACAGACTCATGTTGGACTAGAACGCGTCGCATGAAGTCATGAGGAGGAAGTACTGATCCCGTTTGCCTTCGGTTTTCGAGGCCAGAGACCTTTTCAACACCCCAGGAGCAGGAACCAGCAATCTGCTGGAGGGAAACCAGCCGGAAGCTTCGGGGACCGGTGCGCCGGTTCAGCCCCGTCCGATGAATCCGCCTCGTCAAAACACTATTATACCTCAGGTTGTTTCAACACCTTCGGGTCACTACTCCAACCCAATGGACAATCTCGTTGCCGCTGCTGCACGGCTGGAGGCCATTCCAATTGAAGGTGACTCGCCGCAGGCGGTAGAGACACGACAGGTCAAGGAGCTTCTTAGGACAACTTTGGTCCAACAGGAAGCGTACTCCTACAGCCGCGACCGGATCCACTCGACCCCTCGTCCAAGCCGGAGCTATAGCAGGCGTATGGATGAACCAGCAGTGTCAAGTAATGAACGACGTGGAGCACCCCGCGGCAACAACCCGGCGGGTGGTGCTGATAACGCTCAGGAAGTAGTGGACCGGGCCCGAGTGCGCAGGGAGGCCGAGTTAGCCGCACAGTATCAGGCTCGGCAGCTTACGCCGGTTCGTCCAACTATTTCGGTCGAACCCGGTGTTACTTCTAGCTCTTTGGGGGTGCCTTGCCTTGTCCCCGCTTTACGCAATGTGCGCCTGCCCGAGGATTTCAAGGGCCCGCGCAAGGTACCAAATTACACGGCGGATCAACCCCCAGAGACATGGGTGGAGAGCTATGAGATGGCCATGGAGATGCTTGATGTGGATGATGCGGCATGTGCGAAGTACTTCACCATGATGCTTGAAGGAACGACCTGTACTTGGTTAAAAAGCTTACCGGCCAACTCTATCAGTTCATGGGCCCAATTACGAGCCCGGTTTATCAGTAATTTCAAGGATACATGTAAGCAGCCTATGTCGATAGTGAACTTAGCTGCCTGTGTCCAGGAGGAAGGAGAATCGACGACTCATTGGGTGCGCCGGGTCTCACAAGTGTTGCATTCATCAGACCGCATCAACGCCGACACCATAGTCTTAACCCTAGAAGGCAACTGCCGGTTTGGGCCCCTAAAGCTGAAGTTGGGACGGATGAAGCGCCATTGCACTGACATGGGGACCCTCATGGCCGCTTTGGTAAAGTATGCTGATTCTGATAGTACCAAGGATCCCGAATCTGATGATGACAAGGCAGGGAAGGGAAAGAGGAACAACAACTCCAAAGGTCAGCAGCATCACTTGGCAGGTAATGGTGGCGGAGGCAAGCATAAAGCGGATGGTAACATGGACTTTGTGGCTAATACCAACGCGCAGGACAAGGGCCAGCGACGCAGGGGTAAACCGCCAAATCGCAGTGGGGCACCCAACCCTAACCCGGACCGCCTAAATTATCTACTGAGCCAGCCCTGTCCAAGACATGGGACGAAGGAGGTGCCAGCGAACCACCTTTTGAAGGATTGCTTCATTATGCAGGATTTCAAGAATTCTAATGCTTTTCGGTATGATCACGGCTCTGGCAGTGGCTCAGGATCCGGGCCGGGTTACAATGGAGAAAATTCTGGTTCAGGATTTAATGGTAATCCGGGCGGACATAATAATCAAAATAATCAGAACAACCAGGGTGGTTATAAC
>NC_057803.1:6833198-6833718 GCF_018294505.1 Triticum aestivum | reverse complement strand
CCTCGGGAGGGCTCAAGAGTCGGCCTTCTCCCCCTTGGATGCCAGGATCCGATCTCTCTCTACGGTGGAGACTAACCTATATTTATACTAGCCTTGGTACTCAGCCCGTGAACTCTAGGCGGGAAGGGATGCCACAACAACCAATTTTGAAGGGGGCAAGAGTACACCGTATCCTGACTGTTGGGGATATTACTACTGGGCGTAAACCGGTCTATCTGGGTCGGGTTAACTTCATCAGTAGTTAATTATGTTAAAGCCCAAGAAGGCAGATGAGAGCTCAAGGCCCATAGTCGGTTCAAGGCCTGTAGCCATAAACTGGCGTTGGTATTTAACTTGTATTATAAGTTAGGAATAAATAGAGACCAAACCGGACACATCTATGAGCCGGTATTGGGACTCTGTGAACCGACAGGCGTCACCCGTGTATATAAGGGGACAACCCGGCGGCGGTTTAGGGACAACAGATAACAACTCGAGACTTAGGCGAAGCTTGTTTGCTCCCTAGTCATCGAAACCCCAT
>NC_057803.1:6831464-6833188 GCF_018294505.1 Triticum aestivum | reverse complement strand
ACTTAGCTGCCTGTGTCCAGGAGGAAGGAGAATCGACGACTCATTGGGTGCGCCGGGTCTCACAAGTGTTGCATTCATCAGACCGCATCAACGCCGACACCATAGTCTTAACCCTAGAAGGCAACTGCCGGTTTGGGCCCCTAAAGCTGAAGTTGGGACGGATGAAGCGCCATTGCACTGACATGGGGACCCTCATGGCCGCTTTGGTAAAGTATGCTGATTCTGATAGTACCAAGGATCCCGAATCTGATGATGACAAGGCAGGGAAGGGAAAGAGGAACAACAACTCCAAAGGTCAGCAGCATCACTTGGCAGGTAATGGTGGCGGAGGCAAGCATAAAGCGGATGGTAACATGGACTTTGTGGCTAATACCAACGCGCAGGACAAGGGCCAGCGACGCAGGGGTAAACCGCCAAATCGCAGTGGGGCACCCAACCCTAACCCGGACCGCCTAAATTATCTACTGAGCCAGCCCTGTCCAAGACATGGGACGAAGGAGGTGCCAGCGAACCACCTTTTGAAGGATTGCTTCATTATGCAGGATTTCAAGAATTCTAATGCTTTTCGGTATGATCACGGCTCTGGCAGTGGCTCAGGATCCGGGCCGGGTTACAATGGAGAAAATTCTGGTTCAGGATTTAATGGTAATCCGGGCGGACATAATAATCAAAATAATCAGAACAACCAGGGTGGTTATAACCAGCAGTAGCAATAGTCAGGTTACCAGAGCAACCCAAAGCAGTTGACGCGTCCGGTTTGATGGATTGGGATCTATTTTCCGGTGGATGGCCGCCGCCTACAGCTTGTTTCGTGCGCAGGAAGCGCCCACGTCTCGGCGCCGTGGCCCCGCAGCTCTACCGCGTGACTTGTGAGTGACTACATGATTGGCTATATAGGGCATTTTGATTTTGTTTACAAATAATGATAGTGCATCTATTCATTCATTGCATTATTCTTGTGGTTGCCATTGTAGGTTTGTAGCACATGTGCTAGGGAGAAAAGCACGGCAATGGAAGAAATGATCAAAGGAAACATGCATGTTTAATGACTTATGGGAGCAGAGGAGAGATATTGTAGTGCCCACCACCTCCATATAACATGTTAGCTCTTTCAGCGGATGGATCTTTTATGGAGGCGGATGGAACGGCGGCGGCAGGATTTATACTCCGGAGACATGATGGATCGGTTGTTTTTGCTGCTTATCGGTTCTTGTTTAACTGCAATGAGGCTCTTGAGGCGGAGATACATGTGTTAATGATCGGCATGGCGCTCGTCCGTCAGCATACCGAGTTACCTATTCTGGTGCAACCTGACTCTTCGACTGCTCTTTCTTGTCTCTCCGGGTCAAGTTTGATTAGTTCGGTTTATGGTCATTTAGTTGCTGAGATCAAGTCTTTAATGGTCGGTAGAGAGTTTATTTCACAGAAGCTACATAGAACTCAAAATAGAGTTGCAGATTGTCTGGCAGGGTATAGTCGTTCAGAGCGAGCCACAACTGTGTGGCTTGGAAGTGGCCCCCCATGTATTGAGGAGCTCTTGCCTCTCGATTGTAACTCTATTATTACGGAATAAACTACTATTGAACCCGCAAAAAAAGCATGGCAATATTTGTATTTTGGGTGGGGCAAGAGGGATTTGAGGGGGGCAGATTGGAGTAATGCTACATCCACGTAAATAAAGCTACGTGTTTTACGTAGGCTGGCACATGGATATGTGTGATTGG
>NC_057803.1:6829694-6830911 GCF_018294505.1 Triticum aestivum | reverse complement strand
GGTAGAGTTGTTTAGGAAGCTTACGTAAAAGGTTCCGCAAAGCTTCGTAGATGTAGGACTACCGGGCAGATTGACATATTTGGAACAAACTCAATCCGCTTTCCGCGGAAAAACAAACATACTACTTCATGGAATGTAAATTGAGGTTTATCCTTCAGTTGCACATTTGTTTTCTAAGAGCATCTACAAACGGACTTGCCTGATATGAGCCCATATACGTTTGCGGATGCATCCATGGATAGCGCCCGACCACTCCTCAGTTGTTTTTGTTCGCAACCGTCCCCTCATATTCAAATTCCCCGTATCCATGCAATCACAGGCAACGTAGATTAACACACAACATAGATAAACACACAGCATTCATAGGATCGTACATTAATAAGTTCAACATAAAACTGGACATGGCAACTTTTTTTCGCGAATAAGCAAAGCTTGTGTCGGAATCATGGCTCCGCAGACCCAAGAAAGGTTCGAACTCTGGGGTGTGCGCGGAAGGCTTCGCCAGGCTATCACTCACTGCTCACCGTCTCACGGCTTTGCTCTGGCGTGCTCGAAGAAGAAGGAAAGAGGAAAGGAAAGGAAGAAACACGATGATTTACCCAGGTTCAGGCCACGATGCGGTGTAAGACCCTACTCCTGCTTTGTGGTGGATTGCCTCGCGAGGAGGATGAGTATGAACTAGTACAAGGATGAACTACCTCGGGAGGGCTCAAGAGTCGGCCTTCTCCCCCTTGGATGCCAGGATCCGATCTCTCTCTACGGTGGAGACTAACCTATATTTATACTAGCCTTGGTACTCAGCCCGTGAACTCTAGGCGGGAAGGGATGCCACAACAACCAATTTTGAAGGGGGCAAGAGTACACCGTATCCTGACTGTTGGGGATATTACTACTGGGCGTAAACCGGTCTATCTGGGTCGGGTTAACTTCATCAGTAGTTAATTATGTTAAAGCCCAAGAAGGCAGATGAGAGCTCAAGGCCCATAGTCGGTTCAAGGCCTGTAGCCATAAACTGGCGTTGGTATTTAACTTGTATTATAAGTTAGGAATAAATAGAGACCAAACCGGACACATCTATGAGCCGGTATTGGGACTCTGTGAACCGACAGGCGTCACCCGTGTATATAAGGGGACAACCCGGCGGCGGTTTAGGGACAACAGATAACAACTCGAGACTTAGGCGAAGCTTGTTTGCTCCCTAGTCATCGAAACCCCAT
>NC_057803.1:6828983-6829684 GCF_018294505.1 Triticum aestivum | reverse complement strand
ACTTAGCTGCCTGTGTCCAGGAGGAAGGAGAATCGACGACTCATTGGGTGCGCCGGGTCTCACAAGTGTTGCATTCATCAGACCGCATCAACGCCGACACCATAGTCTTAACCCTAGAAGGCAACTGCCGGTTTGGGCCCCTAAAGCTGAAGTTGGGACGGATGAAGCGCCATTGCACTGACATGGGGACCCTCATGGCCGCTTTGGTAAAGTATGCTGATTCTGATAGTACCAAGGATCCCGAATCTGATGATGACAAGGCAGGGAAGGGAAAGAGGAACAACAACTCCAAAGGTCAGCAGCATCACTTGGCAGGTAATGGTGGCGGAGGCAAGCATAAAGCGGATGGTAACATGGACTTTGTGGCTAATACCAACGCGCAGGACAAGGGCCAGCGACGCAGGGGTAAACCGCCAAATCGCAGTGGGGCACCCAACCCTAACCCGGACCGCCTAAATTATCTACTGAGCCAGCCCTGTCCAAGACATGGGACGAAGGAGGTGCCAGCGAACCACCTTTTGAAGGATTGCTTCATTATGCAGGATTTCAAGAATTCTAATGCTTTTCGGTATGATCACGGCTCTGGCAGTGGCTCAGGATCCGGGCCGGGTTACAATGGAGAAAATTCTGGTTCAGGATTTAATGGTAATCCGGGCGGACATAATAATCAAAATAATCAGAACAACCAGGGTGGTTATAAC